>NC_138158.1:21878580-21976080 GCF_964199315.1 Orbicella franksi | reverse complement strand
CCAAATTGGTGACCTAGCTCTACGGAGATCCGTGTGGCGTCCGTGATTGGTTATAACTTAGACATGACCTTTCGCGCGAAAGTAGCAACCAATCAGAAAAGCGTACGTCATGTGCCAGTGGGAGGGTCTACGTCAGTTAAGCCCCGCCCAAACTAAGCCGGAGGAATTTGGAAACGGAGGTTTCACTCTAAAAACGCATCAAATGTTTTCCGTCCACACTACGCCGGAGGAATCTAAAAACGCAACAATCACCGGTCATTTTGGATTTGTGTTTGAGGAAAACTCGGGCAGGAAAATCACATGGTTATCGTGACGCCATCGTTTTCGAAAAGCTCCGTTTTCGTGACGGATTAGTGTGGACAGTAGACCTAACCGTAGAAACAAAGCTGCGTTTTCAAATTTCTCCGACGTAGTGTGAACGTTGCCTTAGTTCACATACCTCGTCAGATCTCGAAAACGACCAGTGAAGGTATGAAGATGACAGAAACTAAAAACAAGGATTTAGCTTACTTCTAATTCACTTTCTCCAGTGTTAATCATCAGTTGCTCCATCAGGGATCCAAATACTTCTCGCTCTATACATTACAAATATGGGTTCAAAGCAGGTTAGGGTAAGATTGTGAAAACGTTTCCAACAATTCAAGGAAGAAGTAGACATAGAACAGCTTTCATTTGAGTGTCGCAAAGTAATTGGTTTTGCATCAACTACGCCACACGATTGGCTTAAAAACTCACGCCACTTTTTCAGCCAATCAGAATTAAAACCAAACTCATGACTCGCTCGCACATGTTTTCCCGCGATTTGCGTCAGCTAAATGTAGTTACTTCGAGTTTTGATTGGTTCATTGTAAAATCTGAGTCCTTTGTGACTGGCTAGAGTGATAACTTTAGATTACTTTAGTTTTGGTTTTATGACACTCAATTGAAAATCGCTCTTTTGCACGTACATGTAGCTTTGATAATAATTTCTTCAACAAGCAGTATTCAATTGAATGTCAAAAGCAATCAGAAATTGCTGTGGTTTTGCTTTACTATGCTGTAAATGGATTGAAATCTTCTGCCACCAATACACCAGTCAGATTCAAAGTCAAGAGTGAACATCACTCGTCATTTCTCATTGCTTCATTCTGTTGTTTGAGCTTGTGTGATTGGCCATGTTGGAGCAGTTTTCAATTGAGTGTGGTAAAACCAAACCCAACCAATTACTTACCAATTAGATTACTTAGCCTTTCTCAAACTAAAGTAAAGTAAAACCAAAACCAAAGTAATTGCCTCACTACTTTTGCCATTCAATCGAAAACTGCTCTATTACTTTGGTTTTGGTTTAAATTTATAACAGTTATTGAAATTGTTTAAATTACACTCACCAATCAAGGGGTTTAGCCTGAGGTCCAGTACACTGACAGTGCTGTTAAACTTTAATACAGGCTGGAAAGCCATTGCTCCTACAGTTGAAATTCCACATTGTTGCATATCTAAAGCTATAGGAGAATCAATATAAAAAGATACAAATTTTTAACAACTGAATTAAGAATTATGCCAAAAGTTGACTTTGAAATCTTAGAGGCTGTGATTTAAATTTTGTTACCTACATGCTGAATGCATTAAGTGGAAAATAAACACTTCATGTTCATGTAAAAATAACCTTTGACCCAGAGGTCATCTTTCAGTGCTTCAGCTATCAGTTCAGCCCCATGATCGTTAATGAGCGGGTTTTTACAGATTGTTATTCTCCGAAGTCCTGGCATTCTGTCAAGATCTGGACGGCGATAACGTAAGCTGTCTTGCCAAGCAACACTGTGGCGTCTTGTGGCTTGATGCTTTCATGTAACAAGGAAACATACAAGAAAGTTAGAAATACTTTCATTCGTGAAAGAACAAATTGAACCTCTGGTTTTGGAGATCTTTGCTTGCATATAATTATTCAGTTGATGACTTAGTCATGACCCCAGGCACAAACAGTACAAGCACATTTTTTTAACCTCCATGGCACATATACAATCGACAACAAACAGATCTATCTCCTTCTAAAGGGGCAATTTTTCAGGTCTTGATGGTGTCTACTAACAGAAGGTTTAACTGTAACTGTATTTCATTCATATTAACCACAACCACAAGACAAGATTAGCTCTGCACACAATTGTATCAAAAAGATTGTAAGTTATGCCTAAAATTATCAGGTTAAAAACTGACCTCTGCATCCCTATCATGCACTCTGGCCCACCCTTAACCAGTGAAGCATTCGATTACAATCCACAATGGCAGCATCAATAACCTGGTCTATTGAGCATTCTGTTCCAAAATAATGCCTGCACTGCAGCCTACTAAAGGTGCCCATGTCTTGATATCAACAGTAAAGGGCAGTCTTGATCAAAGTGTACTAAGTACCGCTTACCCTTATAACTTTAGCCAGGGTATCAGCTCCTCTCCAGGTTAGACTACAGCCAGAGAAGTTCACAGTCATCAGTGAAGTGTTATTCTTTATGGCATTACAGAGGACTGCAAAATAAAATCAATGCATCTTGCATCTCAAGCAACAAAGTGGCCAAGAAATAAGCATAAGAGAACTGTCCCAGGCCTAAAAACACCTCCATGACTTAAGATTCAAGAACTTACTTTCAACACCACTATCTCCAATCTGGCAAAATTCCAGAGATAAATGTTGCAGAGTTTTGTTCTTGGCTATACCCTAGAAGAATAACAGAAATTCAACATAAATTTGCCATTTTATGAGAGCAATTTTGGAAAGTGAAGGAGCTAAATGTTACAAAAAATCATAATTATGTAAATGGCCACATTTAGTACCTTAGCCAAGCAAGTCAGGTCTCGCTCTCTCAGTGGAATTCCTTGGAAAGTTACAGACTTCAAGTTCTCAGTGACACTTAGACATTCTTTGATAGTTCTGCATAATCATAACAGAAAAACATGCTTTTATTGGTAACTAATAATCACTATTAATAATGATTCAAACACTTTTTTTTAGAAGTAAATTATCATATCCTGCCATACATGTTTCAAACTCTGTTGATCAGCGAATTGCAGGGCTGCCATTAAGGGTCGTAACCCGTAACACCTGTCATGGCTGAGTATGCTTGATTTTCTCTTGATGCAACGGGTGAAATTGCCTGTTGTTGATAGTATTCACCCACAACGTAACAAGTTTGCTATGAGTGTGGAGAACAAGGCTTTAGGTGACTCAAAACTTAATGACAGCCCTAAATTGTAGTTTTGTCAAAAGGGAAGACACTGGGAAACCAATATTTTATAACAAACCAGTACCTGCAGACTCTGTATGTGACATCCTTGCTGCGGATTGGAGGAGCCCTTTTCCTCAATGCCTGCAAACGTTGCTCAGATACTTCTGGTAAAATATAAGATCAAACAAAAAGCACCGTCTTGAAAAATTATGTCAAGGAATGCCAAGGAAGTCTGTAAACTGTAATTTGGAGTTGTTAGCCAGGTCCCATTTCAAAGACACTCATACGGCACATCCCACGCTAAGGATTCACTATGGCAACAAGTGAAGTGACCAAGGTGCATTGCCAACATGTGCCAAGCACAACCTTCAATACACACCAACAAAAATACGCCTAAGACTAAATGATTGTCTATATGTGACCTACGGCACACTCTTTAAACCCATACCAGAAATCTTTAGCATAACCTGCATATGAAACCCCAAGGGTTGACCCAAGGAGTGGCACTACCCCCTGCTCCCATCCAACCTTTCCCCCACTCCTGGTAGCTCTGTCCTGAATCTAAAATCTACTGATCTTGTAGCACTGAATAGAGGTTAAATAAAGGAAACGGTTATGTACCTCCATCCGGATACAACGTTTGTTGCCAGTAACTCCTGAAAGCTACGGTTTTCAAAGTCTTGTTGATCTTCAGTGCGTTCAAGATTGGAGTCCAGTCAGAATGGCGAATTCGATCGGCATTGCAATCAATAGTAAGTTCATCTAGATTCGCAGTGATTGATCCTAGAGGACAGGAGTTCTGTAGAGCGCAAAGATTATCGTAGCACGACGCGAAGTCCACGGAGTTCTTTTGCCGTTGACGCACGGTTTCAATCATGGCCATATTTAATTTGCCGCGCTTTTTTCTCCCCCAATTAGCCTCAAGGATTTTGCAATTGTTATGATGACTTTAGCAGCAATGAAAACACTGTTGTTCCATAACAGATCTGTAACAAAACCTTGATAAACAATCCCACAAAACTTCCATAATTTCGTATAATAAACTTATGGTTTTCCAGTCCAACGGTTCGTTTCGTTTTTCGTTCGACAAATGAGCGCTGAGTTTCGCCACTTGATCGCGGGCCCAGGGTAATCCGCAGTTCTGGAAGTCAGCGGAAACACTGTTTAATTCAAAATGGCGCACTTGAGCAGTGATCCTTCTTCAAAAGACAGGTAAAGATTTCTTTACTACAAAGTTAAATCGGTACCGAATTCCGAAGATTCAACGTAATTTTACACTGTTATGTATGATTTTTTATTCCAGGTGGATCATAGTGTACCCAGCTTACTTGAATAGTAGAAGAACAGTTCAACAGGGCAGACGTGTCCCGAAAGATAAGGTAGAGAAATACATTATTCTTTTGTTACATATTTCTCTTCATTTGATCAACGGATGACCAGTGCTTGAGAATACAAGACATGACAGACTTTTTCTGAAAAGAGCCGACAAGAAATAAGAGTGCACTAAAGCTTTTGCAAAAGATTCCGGCAAAAGAACCGGAGCGGTTTAATTTTACTTTCATCCACGATGCAAGGAAGCAAGGTATTTAATAAATGGACAGTTCCTTGCTCATGAATTGTAAAACTGAATGTCATTAATTTTCACCCGTGATGTTCACAGCATCGGTTGACAGTTGTAGGTCTTGTATTGAATTATAGTTGAGTGATATTGTTTAAGATATTCCGTGGACAGCAGTGTTATAATTATATTCAGTATATTATAAAGCTTGGTTCAATGGCAGAGCAACGTGACAAAAATTTGAGTGCATTTTTTTGCAACACTAACTCATTCAATATCCTATTGACAGGCTGCTGACAACCCCACAGTTTATGAAATAAGAGATGTATGCCAGAGTCAGGGACTCAATTGCGAATTAGAGGTTGGTGTTTAAAAAAAATCATTAGATGCCACTCAGCTTTGTTTTATTGGAAATCCTTGAATCTGATTGGTTCTCTCATCGTTTTCTATTCAACAATAAGATTATGAGCTCACAATTTCTATCACACGGTAGTTTACAAGGACTCAGCACAAGTTAACTATCACGCATAGAAATGTAGAGCAAATAATCTATTTGTTTTAGTATAAATCTACAAGTCGCTCAAAAGTCTATCTGAATCCTCTTCAGACATTTCGAAAACACAAAGTGGCCAGCAGTTTGTTTACAAGCACACATTGCTGGGGCTACTCGTTATCTACTATGCTCAGAATAGATGGTGAGTAACGTTGCCAATCAGAGAATGGTATGTGTGATAGAATGGTAGTATATTTATACTAATCACTGACAGGCAACGGACAGCTAATTATATATAATACAGTGTAGGACTAAGAGAAAAGAGGGACTGCTTGTAGTCTGCAAGCAAGCTTGATTTGATTAGATTTTTTTTCGCAGACTAATCAGGAACCTCCTTTTCTTCAATTCATGTAACAGATTTCAGATAAACTCTAATAAGCAATGCTATTTCTTCTCATTGTTGTTTCCAGAACAAATTTTATCCCAAGGATAGTGCTAAAGATGCTTTGTGCAAAGGCAGAGTGCGTGTACAACTGAAGCAAAGTGATAACAGCTTTATCAATGAGAAATTTCAATCAAGTGAGTGATGCTTGGTGTATAATAACTGTAGATAAATCTGTTCTCCTTCTGTTCACATTATAATCTTCCAAAATACAAGATACAACTTGTGGGAAAAAACCTGACTTTGCAGGCTCCCACTTTGTAGTATCCCATTGTTTTAACAACAATACTACTATTTTAATACTATTATTTCACTTTGACTCAAGTCAGGTTTAGGGCATTTTGTTTTATAGCCAGCAATTGGTCAACGATGCTCACTGGGCTAATGTAGTTATACCAAGAGTGATTATGTCGGGCTGGGGATGGGATACCTTGCACTGAAAAGAGATAATCGTATACATGTTGAGCTTTCCATAAATGTAAATAGCATAATATTTGTTTATGTATCATGCTTATCTGTTGTTGACTCAAGTTGTGCCTTAATTACAAACATAATTCAGTAGTAGACCTTCTAACCATTGGCAGATAATTTTTTTTTTTTTGCCTTTAAAGATGCACTGTTATTTGTTTGCTTTTGACAGGAAAAGCCTTATTTCTATTTCTTGGTGAAATGATCCCCAAATTGAAAAGTCGTCAAAGCAAATCTTCACAAAGTGACAGTTCAGGTCAACAGCAAGGAGCTGGAGCAAGCTCCAAGAAGAAGAAAGGAAAGAAGGGCAAAGGAAAATGAAAAAACACTTGCTTGTATTTAAACAATTATTTTCGTCAAAGTAATAAAATATGTGTCTGTGTACATGTGTATTTAATTCTTTGTTTTGTGCAACAAAGGAGTAGTTTGAAGAACACTTAAAATATAAAAGGACATTATTACATTGATACACAAATGTGCGAGTTGGAGCATTTACAGTAATGCTTGAAAGTAAGTTATCACCCTCTCACAAGACGAGAATCTTATGTCTCAAGGAAGGAGTCTCGTTTTGCAAGACAAGACTCGTCTTGTGTCATAATTTATTTACAACATGGCACAATACTATGGAAGTTTGAACGATTTTTTAACAATCCACAAGGTAGTTATTGTTGCTATCATATCTACATTCGGCTACAATAACCACAATTCCAATCACTTTCTTGAGAATGGTCTTGTGCCTTCAGGGAAAGAGTGTGGGTTCATTTTCCCAGACAGCAGTTAATATTGTGATGCCTACAATTCATGGCATAGATCTTTTTAATAACCATTTTGAAATACGTTTGTTTAACTAAGGGAAGCTGAGTAAACTGATATCCACAGTGGAAGACTATTGAGCATTTTGTATTTCACAGTGAAATTGTTGATGAGACATCAGACCAGGCATTAGGTAGATTCACGACAACTCTTTTGTCAGGTGGGGCATTTGACCTGAGGACTGCTGGATTCTTGTATGGGATGGGTGAAACAGGAGGGGAGTGCTGCTGATGTTGCTGTTTAGAACTGTCGAGCCTATTCATGGAAACTGGAGGATCCTGGAAGTGTACATGTGGAGAACTTGGGCGTGGTGGTTGAACTGAAAAAACAAAAAAAGTGATAATTATTGTAAAATCAGAAAAAATATGCCGTGACCTTGTCCAACAGGCTTATTGCTTTAGTGTTTTGGGGAGGAGTGTTGGAAGAGGGACATTATTGTCATCAAACTCTTTTTTTTTTTTGCATCAGTGATTTTTGGAATAAGAAAATCAATTAAATGTAAGTTAGGTTTCTTCCATGGAGGCACGGTGGCCTCATGGTTAGTGCGCTCTTAGCTCGTATGCAGACTTTACCTTTAAGTTTCTTCCACATCATCGCAGAGGACAAGATCTGAACATGTACTTTACCTTTCTTGCTTTCTCCTTTGTTCTGGTGTGCACTACCAACATCCCAGCTGCCAGTTTTGCCTGTCGAAGTCTTTTGCCTGTTGGCCAAGTTCTGAAGCCGTTCTCTGAGCTGATGATTAGCTGGAAGACCACCAATCATTCCCCTGGAAACTGGTACAAAGCCTTGGGATTTTGATGCATGTTCCATTTTTGGAGCTGCTTGGACATAAACTTGCCGAGGAGGCTGCTCTTGGTTCTCCTTCAAGTCAGATAATTCAGCAGAAGTTACAGCAGCAGCAGCAGCACCTTGTCTTATGGACTCCGGATTCTTAACATACTTAGGGGAACTCAATCTTGAGTCCTCTTCAAGACCAGCAGGAGGCATTTCATGGGACAATGTGTGGGAGGCAGCTTGAGGTGGTTTTGGAATCCCCAGTGGAAACTCTTGTGGAACACCAGGCATTGGCTGGATAGTATTGAAGACTGCTTCCTGCTGGCCGACTGCTGACTGAGAGGTTTGTACTTGCACCTGTGCATTAATGCTGGGTTGCCCTGCCATCTGAAGATGAGAACTGTACAAGGGTGAAACTGAGGATGATCCTGTGTGCATCACTTTAGTACCTGGTTGAGCTGGTTGGTTTTGTACCAGTGGTATATTAGGAACACCAGTCGCTATTGGTTGGGGTTTTGATGTGGTTGCTTCTCTGTTTCTAGCTTGAGTGAAATGAGCTTGGCTGGGAGGGTACATGACAATGTTAGAACTTATCTGTCCATGGCCAGGCATTCCATGATCGACACTAGTTGAACCAGAATAAGGATACACCAAAGGAACATGTCCATTGTGTGGCAACTGGGGAACTGACACTGCAGTAGTCACCACTGAATGTTGCTGTTTAGTGTAATTCTCCATGGAAACTTGGATGTGCGGCTGCACAGAGTCAATGCTCGTCACTGGTGGATTGTGTTTGTGGGAAACTGGTGATGCAGCCATTCTACTCGAAGCAGAGTACTGTGATGCACTGTGATCCTGGGATGTTGCAAGAGGTATAAATGAAGGCTTGTTTCTACTGTCTGCTGTCAAATCTCTGCCTGTTCCAGTCCTTAAATTGGTTACTTCCTGTTCTTGCTTTTCATATGCTTGAGAAACTGGAGCCCCAGGTAGATATTCCAAGCTATGATTTTCATGTTGCGATGGATGGAGGGCATCAAAAGCTCCTTGCCTCAAGGCTACAGGGTTTAAACTGTACAAGGTGTTGATACTGCTGGATAATGCTTGATACTCATGGCTTCTTAAGACAGCAAAAAGTTCTCTCTACAATAAGAACAAGTATTGAAGCCATTATTCAATTTTGCTCATGTTTGCTGGGGTAAAATGTTACAGTAACTCAGGTTTTATTTTATGCATATAATGATATATTCAAGTGTATGCCATCAGTACGTAGAGAGAAGAACAACAATACTACTGTCCAAACAATCTTAAGTCCCCAGTGGATGCATAGGAGTATGTTGTACAGATAAGCTTACAAACATGCAGCACTTTCACGCATTGTGTTGTGCACATCTTATAGTGTACTTACATCTTACATATGGTGCCAGGAAGGGAATAACAATTCAAACAATTGCTGTGAAGACTGAATCACTCCTCTTGCTAAGGTGTGAGCGTGTTCTACACTGTTCTACGCCATCAGTGACATACATAAAATATGCAATTTTGTAATATTTTCAGTTGATAATTTCTGGAATCCAGGAACTTTCTATTTACCTTCAAGTATTGCAGCTGCTCATCTGTAGTTTTTCTGTATTCCAACAGCTCATATTGTAAAGCCAGGTTCTGTTCTTGTGTGTGGAGAATATCCTGAAAATCAAATCAGTCATAAACTTTTGACGACACTAGTGGTTACAGTGGGTGGTGCACGACTTGGTCCTAGTCTAGTTCTACTTACCAAATATTAAGTGTACAATCATGAAGACTGTGAGACAATCCCTATTTTAGATGAGTTCAGTGCAGATTAAAACTGCATTGATTGTCAGTGCTTTTTGCTTCCCACAATACTTATGAAGAGTTTACTTGATGCAACAAGAGAAAAAGAGACTGCAAAATCCAGTCATCTATAGATCACTGTTGAGTTACAGTACTTGCTATAAAGGTTCCATTGTACGGTAAGTGATGAAGATTTTTTTTTTAAAGTTGGTTAAGTTGCAATGGAATACTCACATTAGTAAGGGCATCAACTAAAGCTCTCTGTTCTTGAAATCCCTGGAGAACTTGCTCCCTCATAACCATTTCTGCTTTCCTTTGAATTTCACTCTATGTGGAGACGTTGCAAATAAAATAATTGAAATTTATACATGAAGAAGCTAAGATTGAAATTGTTCCAGGCTAAAATGCAAGTGACTGTTATGTATATAATAATAACTATTATTTTGTCATAATTTATTACATTGCTTGCATTATTTTACACAATAGCAAAGAAGGACAGACAGCTGTTAAGATGTTCTTGAAAATTAAATACTACATAAATTATATACAGTGAACATGTATACAGTACTGTACCTCCTTCAAGTAACCCATCAACTTCGTGACTGCAGTAATAAGTGATGCAGTGTATCCACTGAAGCTGCCCACAGATGACGAAGTCAGTTTTGTTTGCTGTCGACCTGTTTCAAGTTCATAAGCTGCTACTTCTGTTTCCAATTCTTCCACCATCTAATGGTAAAAACAAATTAAATTACACACACCTACGCACTATGTAAAAAATTATTGTATAGATCACTGTCGTTCAAATTTTACTAGACTAAGACGTAACTATTCTCAAAATTGTACATTAGCTTATTTATGTATCTATCCAAAAAATTCCTGTAAAAAATGGAATAATTTTCAACAGGTATTTTATCGGAACTACCGTACTGTACCAATATTGTTATAATTGCATTAATTTATATTTACATGTATAATACAACATACAAACCCTTTTTAAGTCATCAAGACTTCGTAAACCACTTGATGAAGAATTAGATGTCGGGTTGTGACTCGGTTTAGCCGTTGTGTCTCTTTTGCTGGGTCCAGGCCGCTGATCTGATACTGCACTTCTTTTGAGAAAGCACAGTATGAATTCAGTATGACATCACATTGAAATGTTCTTAAATTACTTTTTTTTATACCTGGATGATTGTGCTCTAACACTGGATGGAATACTGTTGTTTGAAGTTGATTCTCCCATGGACACTAGAAAAGATAAAATCAATTATCATAATACTTATGACAAGTAGTTTTAAGGCAGACAATTAACAAAATTTTATGAAAAAAAAAAATTGTGAACTACTAACAGTAACTAAACAAAGTGGAAAAACTGCTATTTGCTGCTGTAACATTTACTATAGAAATCAGAGAGCCTCTACCCTCTATTTTGTCTATAGCTCCTCAAGATAGCAAGCTTCTAAGCAAAATATTAACCGGTTGCGTGGGACATGCACCAGCCAAGGGGTGGGGCTGGGGAAAGCCTTTCTTTCGTGCTCCATGCTCATGTTGCTCTTGTGCTCAATGAAGAGAAATCACAGGTAAAAAACATCTGTGGACAGACAAGCATTTTACTGCAGTCCAGTTGAACTAAAAAAAAATGATTTATGATTTTCTCGCACCTGGTTTTACAAAGTTAGGCCCTCCAGCAATGACAGTATCTGCTGACTCCTGACTTAGAAAAGATGGTGGCTGACTAGCATGATCAGCAACCATAGGAAAGCTGCTGTGTTGTGCCA
This sequence comes from Orbicella franksi, assembly GCF_964199315.1. Lineage (NCBI taxonomy): Eukaryota > Metazoa > Cnidaria > Anthozoa > Scleractinia > Merulinidae > Orbicella > Orbicella franksi. The sequence continues at coordinate 21,964,748 of NC_138158.1, read as the reverse complement.
CATGGTCAGAGCCACGCCCTCCACGGAAGGGTCCAGATCCCTCTTCGATGATTTTTATACCATCTGTTGAGGAAATGGTGGGTTGTCCAGCAGCAATGCTATCACGTGAGGGCACATTGCCTGAGCCATGCCCGGCATTTGAGTGAGGTGTACGGTTCTCAAGATATTTGTTCTGTTCTTCAGCCACGTATTGATGAAATCTTTGAACATCAAGCATGGGTTGGAAGGAAGAGGGTGTTTTTCTTTCATGGCCAGAAGGTGGTGTTCCTGGAGAAAACTCATCTGCATAATAAAATCCATACTTAATATTAATAATTGCACCTGTTGCCTTAGTTGTAGTAATTTAGCTGGCAGTAAACTCTAGATTCAATGACAAGTTAAGTTACTACACCTAGGGAGTGGCTCCCTCGACAGAAACATTAAAGTTTCCCTTAAAACATAATGCAAGGGCCTATGAGTGATGCCCTAGGCCTACATGTAGTCTAGCTGATCACTTCATTGTGTGTTTGGATAAAATCTGTACTCCCACATTCCCTCTCTACTCCCAGATATATAAATGACCACCAACAAATAAGTTTAAGTTTAAGTTTAAGTTTAATAATACTTTGTCACACTAATACTTATTACGTTAATGGTCAAAATAGTTAGCCTGACAAAATCCTTGGGATTAATTCAGCAGAATAGTGTTTGTGAGTAGGACACGTATTAAGTTCAATTCATGTATGAAAGATTTCATCAGATTCAATTGTTGTGACACTTCAAATATTGTTTTACTAATATGCATGCATGTACATTACCTTGATTGTGGTCACCTGGAAGTTCATTCAAAGCTGGTGTTCTCATGACGGAATCACTCAGCAGCGATAGATGAGTTGGAGTCTCTGGCATTTCACCCAGTGGACCAGCTAGAAATCTAACCACAGAAAGAATGATGATTTTTAAAATTATGTAAGCAATGGTTTCATTAAGGGCCAGGCATGGGGCAAACTGATCGCCTGTGAGGATGATTTTGCCTGCCTAGTTTGACCATCTAGGGAAAGATTTTTTTATAAAGAAGTTTAGTTTCAAAAGTTTTGCCCACCTGTGAAAACCAGTTGTCCTCCTGCTTAAAAAATTAATTAAAATCCTGTATAAGGTATATCATAAGAGATTATGCCTCGCTGAGCCACACCTAGCTAAATGTAGCTACATAGAAATTTGTTCACTTTTCCTACGTAAGCGTTCCAGGAAGGGTGAATTACTGACATTTTTTCAATCGCTTTGATACAGTAGGTACACAAAACACATCAGAATTCTTGACTGTATCATAATATTCAAATAGTGTTTGACTTTACTTACCTGTTTTCTTTGCCATTCAAAGCATTACTTGGGGCAGCAGTGATATTTGGAAATCCCATGAACTTCTGTTAATCGTTGAAAAATGATATATTTTAGGCGACCATACATGTACAATACTACAGCCCGAAAAATGCATTAGAACTACATGTAAAAGCAGGAACATTACAGAAAAATAACAAATAATATACTACATGTCAATTAACCATATCGAACACCTCATCTTAAGGTTTTTGTTACCTTTGGATCATCACCAAACAAGTCTTTCACAACTGACATAGCTTTGTCGGACTCGGACAACACATCCTGAAACTTAAAAATTAATTAAAAGCTTTTTCAGGTAAAAAAAAAAGTAGTCGATCTGGATCAGGATTGGTGATCCAAGATCACTCAGATCAGAGTACATCAAAGGAACGGATGAATCCGTGACCAGAATGGATTCATCGGTTCTTTTGATACACTATCATCCAAGTGATCTTGGATCACTGATCCTGATCCAGATCACCCCACAGGAATGCACCCTTAACATCAGTTTTGCTGCTAAGGTTTCATACACAATTTATGTACTTTAAAATAATAATAAATTTTGATCTAGTTGCTTTTTCCAACACCAAACAAATATTCCGGGTAGCATTACTTTTTTGGAGAAAAGTTTGCCTAGAGACAGCCTTAGACTGGAAAAAAATATGGTTACAAAATATTTTTTTACCCATGCATGTGTATATTAATTAATTATTGGTACTATGCTGACCAGTTGCTGTTACTTAAAGGAAGATGTCTACAGATTGTCTCAAAGATGTTGATCTTTTTATTGCTCTCTACAGTACATGTTACCTTATCTTGACCATATAAAACTTCTTGAACAATGGCCAGTTTCCGCCTTTCAACTGTATCTGGAGTCTGAATGGTGGAGTCTGGTGAAGCCACATTTTAAAACAAATATTATAGTTATTATTTTAGACTGAGATACTTGATACTGATTGCAAAAATCATGTTTTTAATAAAAGTAAGAAATCTAGGGAAAACCATCAGTTAATAAGTTTATATAAAGTTAGTACATTGTATACAGACCGATTTGTTTTTGCCACCCAGCTGGGTAGTTGGGCATTAACACACTAAAATTGTACCATAAGAATAGGCCACGTTCGATCTATCAATATTCTAACATGGCTCCAAGGCTTTCAGGACAAACTTCTACATTTGGTGTTGCTTTCTTTGTATCCAAGTCTCTTTTGGGAATTGAGAGACAAAAGAAACTTACAAAATTTATAATTTTGACCCGAAAGCCTCAGAGCCATGTTAGAATATTGATACATCGAATGTGGCCTATTATGGTAAAATCTGGCATGGTCACAACTAGCATCCAATCACTTTTAAAGTTCTATCTTAACAAGCCATAGCTATATAATAACAATAAGGATACTCACCTAAACTTCTGTCCTTGACTTGACTCAGCAAGTGGACTTTGCTGGCATTTTTGGATTTGTGAAGTTCATGTCTTTTGATCTTCAAGATCATGCACAAAATGAGGAGCAAAACTTTTAAGCAGTTACAAGCCGAGCTTACAAACTGAGGTGCACTTTACAGGGATTCTGGACATGGGTATGGTCAGGGAGGGGGGGGGGGGGGTTGACTAGTGGTTGGTGTTAGGGTTGGTGTTATGGAAGTATCCAGTTACATGTCTTCTAGATATGCAGGTGCCTTGATCGTTAAAGGCAAATGCACCATTAATTGTTTCCACAACCGATTGAAAACGATCTCTTGATTATTCATGAGAAGAAATCAGGTGTCTGCGGTCAAACATTGTCAAACTCAAAAGGTCACAAATTTGATACGAAGATATGTAGGGATTTAAACACAACAATTGTATAGATTTAAAATTACAACACAGCTGATAAAAAAGGGGAAGGCCACTGAAGCTTAACGGTGCTCCAGACATGTAGCAGTCTGAATATAAACCTTATAATATGTGGCTTAAGACTTTAGCGCGGCTGGTATAAATTGAGTTTCACTAAATCCCAAGACTGATTATACCTGTTCTTCTTTCGTGGCCTTGTGTACATTCAAGTCATTCACTGTGCTCTGAAAAAAAAAGATGTGGCAACCTCGATATGAACCAACTGACGTGTCAGAAAAGCGAGAAAAGTTTCTCGTCGTACGTTTCATAAAAATTATCGATCTCTAATCTCTGGATTCCCAGCAAAAATAATAATTTGGCAAACGTCTCCGTAAACGTTACAGTACTTACGTCCCATTCCGGTTTCTTCTTCTTCCTTTTGGTTGATTTAGTTTGCTTTGAGGCTACGTATCTGACAGGGCGTCGAGGACGAATGTTATGATCTCCAACAAGAAATCCTCCTCTGGTCGCCATGTTTGATAATTTTTATTTCCCGCCTTCCAGTGGATAGAGCCCAGGCTCGCCTTGGCGGCGTCAGAAACGAGGCTAAACTAGCCCTCTCTCTGTCTGCAACGCTACGCTCTTCGGGAGCATGGCGTTGCGTGAAAGAGACGGGGCCAGAGCTGGACTATACCAGAGCCCTGTGTGGCCAGCCAGCATTACCTGTTGCCACCTCACGGCGGGGTCGACGTCAACGGGGTTGGACTTTGAGTGGCGTAATTTGCCTAGTACCCTAAAATAGCCATGAGGCGTGATTTATTATACTCAGTATGGTAAGTTCTTTGAGAGACAAGAACTGAGGTTTTTAGTTGATGTGAAGTGTGAATCTTTTGGTCAGCGGAGTCATCAGTATGACACTCCACACTGAGACTGAAGCAAAACCAAGAATGACAATTCACATCTGAGTCTTTATCATCACCCTCCAAAAGTACAATTTCACTTCCAGAAAGCAGAACAGAACCAGTTTACTGCTCAGTCCACCCGCCCGGTAAATTGATTCGCTTTTTTAACTAATCCTTATTTCATTCTTTTTTTTTTTTTAATTATCCCATTTTTTATCATTATTCAAAGAGATATCCAGCTGGACATCTTTCTTGTTAAAACACATGTTTTCAGGAAATCAAGGAACACAAAGCAAAAATTTAGCTGTGAAATTATATGTGATTAGGAAATTTCTTGGAAAATTTCCGACATAAGATTATATATGTATACCTTCTTTACTTCTCCTGTATACATTTTTCTCGTACGACGAAAAAGTGATAGATAAATAAATAAGGCTAAATAAATAAATTGAATTTTTAGAGTGGTTTCTTTGTCTTTTATTGAACCAATGAAGTTGCAAACAACAATGCACGTGCTGGCTTCAAGTGCGTCATCAGGTGTTAGCTAAACACGTTTTCGTTTAAATTAACACTTCTGTCGGCGTAGACAGTCTAATCATTGCGATATAATTAAAATTTATTTTATTAACTGATACAGTTCGTGAAACGAAGGAGCGCGGTCGATTTGAGGCAAGCAAGTGTCCCAGGTATGTACGATTTTATCAGGGATGGTGAAAATGGATGAAGGTAACCGATACAACTCAGAGAACGAACAGGCGGCTAAGCGTCGGCTAACGGCAGAGGAAATATCACGATTGCCGATTCCTTCTCGACCTATGTTTCAGGCTTATATTAAAACGAACAATCTTTTAGACGAAACTGGTCAAGGATTACAGCCGAGTAACAATTCTTTCCTGGCCGATTTTGCCAATGAGCAAGGCATTCTTAATGTGGAGGAACCACCAGCCATTAAAAAGATTCGTCGATTCGTCGGTGAAACGATCGATGAAAAGAAAGAGGGCACATTTATTTCAGCTTTACCAGATGATACCGGAATGTCTCTTGCGCAATGTCAGCAGTCCCGACTGCTATGTCCTAACTACACATGTTCAGACCCACAATTCCAGGCAAGCTCATTTGGCCCTCATTGCGCTGCCATGGCAGAACACGAGCGGTTCATTTGGTCCCAGGACTTCACCCGTCAAGCTGACCAAATCTCCCGAGTCTGCATAGGCCGCCGCAGGCACGCTATCTGCGAAGAACTGGACAATGCAGCATGCTTCATAAGAAACCGGAGAATGGAGAGCTTTAATTTGAACAATATTTCTCATGAGTTAGCAATGCTAACGGGTAGCCGAAAAAGAAAGCGATCTGACATCGAAGAATATTGAAGAAAAATGCCTTTTGAGGTGAAATATAAATATTAATAACAATTTTAATTATAACAATTTTTAACTTTAATATAATATAATGTCTGTGCCAGGCCCTGGCCGCGACGTACTTTTGTGGATCAAAAAATATATATATTTATTAAACCAGTCTGACAAGTTATTGCTCGGCACACACTGATTCTCCGATTGGCTGAAAAAAAAAAAGAAATAGCGAAAAATATGTTTCATAGTTTCGGGCGTTTACAGTTGGATCAAGGTATGTAAATAATGTTTAAAACACTCTTGAAGACAGTTTAAGCGTGGTTTTCTAGTGTCTCGTGTTATTGCCACTGTAGATGCTCGTCCATAGATAGATTTAGCAGTTGAGTGAAATCCCGATTAGTAACGAAGCGCCAAGTGACTAGGGAAACGTGTTCGTTTGTATATGGAGGTTCTTTATACAGGCGTCCTGTTATATGTGGGTGTAAATGGCATGAACCATGCAAAAGTCATCATGGCCTAAAAATTAACCGTCAACCGTCAAATAAGAAAAAATTTTACCTTCAGCCGTCAAAACAACCGAAAATGTAACCGTCAGTCGTATTCGTGTATTTTAATTATAATTACTTTGACTGGCTGATGAATACGTACGTTATACGTATTAGGGAATTATTAACGGGGCTCGTCATATCTGGATTCCGATGTATATGGCTTTGGTTATCAATGTTAAATGCATGGCAAAAATTAAAGGGACACAATCAGCTGGCGCACATGCGCATTAGATACCATTTTATAGCAAATTTGCATATCATAGAGACGCGATCCGTACTGCTTTTAACCAAATATGATAAAACAATATCATAGGATGAGCAAAACCACACTCAAAAACAGGTTTTTCAGTAAATGATTGAAAGTCAAGCAAGACACTGCGAAGATTGAAGCGGATTTCTAGATGCAGTTCGATTTCAGGTTGAGGTGAACTCTTTTCAAAGTGAAAAAGCTAGTGTTCAGGTCTGCTCGGTCCAAAAGCTGACTGTGTCCCTCTAGGTTGGTCTGTCTATTAAAGTAGACGTAACACAATAATGTCAACACAACGTTAACGAGATTTCTTCCTATGCTGTAATCTTTGTTGTTGGGAGGGATATTCACGCATGAAGGACAATTTTTAAATATAAGAACACGAGAGGAGAGAGCCAGTGAGAGTGTCTAACCAAAAAACACAAGACAATGAAGCCCGGCTGGGCTCGAATCCAGACTGTAATAAGGCGCGAGCTTCTCGTGATTTCTCACCTCCAACTCGCCATAAGTAGATCCTCAACTTGTCAACGACATTTGTTATTGTTGTTGTTTTTGATGATGTTTTAGTGGAGTTTGAGAACCACATGTAGAGCAGCTAAGATTTACATGAGTTGAGATTTTTCAAAGTTTTATTATGCAGATAAGCACACTTTACTAAAACACGAATACAGTTACGTCATAAATATAAGGCATCTACTTATCATTCTCTAGTATTTACAGGAACGGTGAGTATTACAATACGTTAAAAGCAAAACAACAAGATGGTCTCTTCTTTAATCCTGACGTTGTGCCTTCCCTAGAAAACCTCACACGTTATTCTTTCGTTTCGATCACTGGAAGATATAAAGAAAACAAAAAATTGTGTGAGGTTAGCTTCAAAAAACAACAACAACAGTTTACCTAGTTATTGCTAAGTAAACATATTACAAACGTGATCCGGGGTTTGAAGGGCTTGTGCTATTTTTACTAGACTACGAGCAGTCCTTCTTTCGCTTAGTCCGTCGTGGGTGACGCGAAAGAAAACCGCGAGAAAAAAATGGCCGCGCGAAATCCTGGGGGTTCCTCGCCTCCAGGATTTTTCGCGGCCATTTTTTTCTCGCGGTTTTCTTTCGCGTCACCCACGACGGACTAAGCGAAAGAGGGACTACTCGTAGTCTATATTTTTACCAGCACAAGTTGGAATTAGAAATTCCTATGGCAGTTACTGTGTAGTAAATGAAAATATCAATCCTGTATACGAGAATCTATTTTTTCTATCAACTCAAGCTGTTTTTGTCACGGGGTTTACATCAGGTGCAGCCTGGCATTGTTTTAAAACAATTCTTTCTTCGCTTCGCCGCGTGAAGCAAATGTTCCGGAAACACTGAAACGTTCCCAAAACATTAATTTTCATTTCCACAACAAATGTTTCCCAAAATATTTCCGGCACTCCAGCTGTTCATCCAGAGCGTGCTCTTGAACACGAGCCGGACATTTACGATACAATTTCAGTTTCTTCACAATTTTCAAACGATCATCAATGCAGTCAGATAATAGGCTACTTGTTGACGGAACGAGAAGGCAAGATGGCAATATTTTTGTCCATCCTACAAGGGTTTCATTTAGGTTTTGAGTAGGAAGGCAGTAGGATTTTACAGGCAGGCAAATATTTTTGAACTGAACTTCTTTGTACAAAAACATTTTGTGAAGATTTTTATACCAGCAGGCAAAATTGTTCTCACAGCGGGTAAAACTTGTCGGACATCATTACCTCGCTCAGTAAGTAAGCAACAAATTTAAACTTACGCGCGCGCAAACAAGATGTTATTTCTATTTTACCTCCTGGTATGTTGACTTTGTTTGACACTAACACATCAGCCTGTATAGCTGTCATACTGACATACATAGTGTCTGGGTGAGACTAGTGGAAAGAAAACAAAAGTTAACTTCTGGAAGTCTTCTTTGAGGAAGAAGTGTGGGGGGAGGGGACCACGGCAAGTGACTGAAAATTGGCGAAAATTTTGCTCTTTGTTAACTGAGGAATGACATGTTTTCTAACTCATAACTGAGATCGAAGTAGGGAAACATTCACTGATAGCTGGCTAATGGGCTGTAATTTGACCTAATAGCTGAAAAACCGCCGAGTGTCACTTATAATTGAGAGTACAGTAGTTTCATCCAGTCCCTCTCCGAGTGCAAAGTTGCGTATTGTCATCACGCCTCATTAAAGATGATTTCCAGTTCTTACTGCGCAGTCTCAGCACCCTAATAATTAAAAACATTATAAATCTCACTCGATGGAATGCGAATCGATGTTATTCGCTACGAACCACATACCTTATCTTTGAGGCCTTTCAAATTCTTTTTCCAACAGCTTCATTGATTTTTACAGCTGCGAAGTTGTTTCATCAAGAAATGTGAGAAAGAACGAAGCATAAAGCTTCGACTGCTTCGCATCCATAATGGCGGTTGTTTTGAAACTTTGAATTCTCTTTATGTAAGTATATGCAAAATGTTTACATTTTGTGATGTCTTACATGAAACAAAACAAAAAACGCAAACAAACTCTCGAGAATGCGCAGTACGGACTGGAAATTATCTTTAGACAATGCGGTTGCTTCCTTAGAATTTGGATTATGTTATGTCTTTTATAAAAAATTGACAGTAGACTTGAGTTGGCGATTAACAACAGAGAAGTATGAGACACTTACCATGAACTCTTCATAAAACGTGTCACCGAGGGCCTCGCGGACCCGATCGTTCACAAGAGGAAATGATCGAACAAAGAACTGCGGAAAAATAAAAATACCAGCACTTTATTCTCAATGATATGCGAAATAGAATTGTCCAGCAAGAAAATCCATAATAATAGCTATATAGCGGGTGATTAACCATGTCCGTTTAGGGGCGGTTTTCCGCACTTGAGTGAAAGTAAAATTTGTCCGCATTTGTTTTGGTTTTGGATATACGACGCACAGCAATTGGCTTCAAAAAACTCGCGCCACTCTTTCATCCAATCAGAAGTAAAAATGAAACCAAAACCACTCGTGACTTTCCCGCCCTTTGCGTCGGCTGCACATCGTATTTTCTTCAGATTTGATTGGTCCATTAGATTGCCTGCATGTGTCCTCTGTGATTGGCCAGTGTGTTTACTTTGGTTTTTGGTTTAACGACACTCGATTGAAAACTGCTCTATAACACTGCTGATTACGGATTAAATTCTTTGAGGGGTTGGCGCGGTTCCAAGCCCGTATTTACTTTGGTTGCATTGCGTTTGCTAATAAACTCCGTCTCTAACTCGAATTGGTTCAAAAACGTCCAGTGAGCTCTGACAAATGAAAGGCAAACGTGCAGCTCCTCAAACCAATCACGACTAATCACAACTTGAAACTGGTAGTACTTTTCACAACTCATGATTGCATAAAACTTCGCCCGCGCATGCATATAGGTAATTCCTGTGCATGGTTACGGTACGCCTTGTAACAACGCGCAGGCACATTTTTTCGTGATGAGGATGCATTAAAAACGCGCGTTCGATGTTCACCACTGATGTATACCACTGAACTGGGGTTAGACTTTCTCAAAGTACCTCACAGTTGTAGGCAGTCCCAGCGCGAAGGACAAACTTGTCATTTTTCAACGTCACGGATGTTTTTTGGCTAGTAAGTCACTAAACAGAGGGATAGTACAATATGCGTACAGTGGAAACTATTTGGAAATATGGCCTGCAAGGACTCAGTATAACAGATACCTCCAAAGCGATGCCTGCTTGTCTCTGACTATCAGCATGTTGAGTGTTTCCCATGGCAAAAAGGAGACCATGAACAGTGCGAAGCTGCAGAAAATAAATGATGTATTTAGTATTAACTAACATGACTAATCGTACAAGCTCCAAAGTGTACACAACTTAGACATGAACTGGTCATTTGACTCAATTGTACCTTCGAACTTTTAATATTACCTTAATCGGCGTTTTGTTATGAAAGTTTGAAGTTCAATTATACCCTTATACCCTAATACCCTAATAGCGTAATACCCTAATACCCTTATGCCCTCATACCCTAATGCTCTAATACCCCAATACCCTTATACCCTTATACCCTTATACCCTTATACCCTAATATCCTAATACCCTAACCCCCTAATGCCCTAATACCCTTATACCCTTACACCCAAATGCCCAAATACCCTTATACCCTAATACCCTAATACCCTAATGCCATAATACCCTTTTACCTTAATACCCTAATACACTAATACCCTAATGCCCTAATACCTTTATACCCTAATACCCTAATACACTAATACCCTAATACCCTAATACTCTAATATTCTTATATCCTTATAGCCTAATAGTTAAATACCCTAATACCCTTATACCCTTATACCCTTATACCCTAATATCCTAATACCCTAACCCCCTAATGCCCTAATACCCTTATACCCTTACACCCAAATGCCCAAATACCCTTATACCCTAATACCCTAATACCCTAATACCCTAATGCCATAATACCCTTTTACCTTAATACCCTAATACACTAATACCCTAATGCCCTAATACCTTTATACCCTAATACCCTAATACACTAATACCCTAATACCCTAATACTCTAATATTCTTATATCCTTATAGCCTAATAGTTAAATACCCTAATACCCTAATACCCTTATACCCTGATACCCTAATACCCTAATACCCTAATACCCTAATACCCTGATACCCTGATACCCTGATACCCTGATACCCTAATACCCTAATACCCTAATACCCTAATACCCTTATACCCTGATACCCTAATACCCTAATACCCTAATACCCTGATACCCTAATACCCTTATACCCTGATACCCTAATACCCTAATATCCTAATACCCTGATACCCTGATACGCTAATACCCTAATACCCTAATACCCTTATACCCTGATACCCTAATACCCTTATACCCTGATACCCTAATACCCTAATACCCTAATACCCTAATACCCTAATACCCTGATACCCTGATACCCTAATACCCTTATACCCTGATACCCTAATACCCTAATACCCTAATACCCTGATACCCTAATACCCTAATACCCTAATACCCTAATACCCTTATACCCTGATACCCTGATACCCTAATACCCTAATACCCTAATACCCTGATACCCTAATACCCTAATACCCTTATACCCTGATACCCTAATACCCTAATACCCTAATACCCTAATACCCTGATACCCTAATACCCTAATACCCTTATACCCTGATACCCTAATACCCTAATACCCTAATACCCTGATACCCTAATACCCTAATACCCTAATACCCTAATACCCTTATACCCTGATACCCTGATACCCTAATACCCTAATACCCTAATACCCTGATACCCTAATACCCTAATACCCTAATACCCTAATACCCTAATACCCTTATACCCTGATACCCTGATACCCTGATACCCTAATACCCTAATACCCTAATACCCTGATACCCTTATACCCTAATACCCTAATACCCTGATACCCTAATACCCTAATACCCTAATACCCTTATACCCTGATACCCTGATACCCTGATACCCTAATACCCTAATACCCTAATACCCTGATACCCTTATACCCTAATACCCTAATACCCTAATACCCTAATACCCTAATACCCTGATACCCTAATACCCTAATACCCTAATACCCTAATACCCTTATACCCTGATACCCTAATACCCTAATACCCTAATACCCTGATACCCTAATACCCTTATACCCTGATACCCTAATACCCTAATATCCTAATACCCTGATACCCTGATACGCTAATACCCTAATACCCTAATACCCTTATACCCTGATACCCTAATACCCTTATACCCTGATACCCTAATACCCTAATACCCTAATACCCTAATACCCTGATACCCTGATACCCTAATACCCTTATACCCTGATACCCTAATACCCTAATACCCTAATACCCTGATACCCTAATACCCTAATACCCTAATACCCTAATACCCTTATACCCTGATACCCTGATACCCTAATACCCTAATACCCTAATACCCTGATACCCTAATACCCTAATACCCTGATACCCTAATACCCTAATACCCTTATACCCTGATACCCTAATACCCTAATACCCTAATACCCTAATACCCTGATACCCTAATACCCTAATACCCTTATACCCTGATACCCTAATACCCTAATACCCTAATACCCTGATACCCTAATACCCTAATACCCTAATACCCTAATACCCTTATACCCTGATACCCTGATACCCTAATACCCTAATACCCTAATACCCTGATACCCTAATACCCTAATACCCTAATACCCTAATACCCTAATACCCTTATACCCTGATACCCTGATACCCTGATACCCTAATACCCTAATACCCTAATACCCTGATACCCTTATACCCTAATACCCTAATACCCTGATACCCTAATACCCTAATACCCTAATACCCTTATACCCTGATACCCTAATACCCTAATACCCTAATACCCTTATACCCTGATACCCTGATACCCTAATACCCTAATACCCTAATACCCTGATACCCTAATACCCTAATACCCTAATACCCTAATACCCTTATACCCTGATACTCTAATACCCTAATACCCTAATACCCTGATACCCTGATACCCTAATACCCTAATACCCTTATACCCTGATACCCTAATACCCTAATACCCTGATACCCTAATACCCTAATACCCTGACACCCTGATACCCTAATACCCTTATACCCTGATACCCTGATACCCTAATACCCTAATACCCTGATACCCTAATACCCTAATACCCTGATACCCTAATACCCTAATACCCTGACACCCTGATACCCTAATACCCTAATGCCCTGACACCCTGATACCCTAATACCTAATACCCTGATACCCTAATACCCTAATACTCTAATATTCCAATACCCTAATACCCTAATACCTCAATACCCTAATACCCTAATACCCTAATACCCTAATGCCCTGACACCCTGATACCCTAATACCTAATACCCTGATACCCTAATACTCTAATATTCCAATACCCTAATACCCTAATACCTCAATACCCTAATACCCTAAGACCCTATACCCTTATACCCTAATGCCTTAATACCCTAATATCCTGATACCCTTATACCTTTATACCCTAATACTCTTATGCCCTAATGCCCTAATGCCCTAATACCCTAATACACTAATACCGTTATACCCTAATACTCTAATATACCAATACTCTAATGCCCTAATACCCTAATGCCCCAGAATCATCGAAAATGATTTTACTCGTTGAAAATGATTTTAGATTTTAGTTTCTAGGTATATATTTTATGGCAGGTCCACACCAGCCCTCTGGGTTGCCAGACGCAGACCTGCCTCATCAAAAATATATGTATGTATGTATGTATGTATATATGTTCCACGGGGAACGATTCTTGGGCCTCTTCTTTTTTCTATTATATATAAATGATCTGCCTAATTGTCTCCAGCATTCCCAACCAAGGATATACGCTGATGACACTAGTATCACTTTTGCTGGTAGCGATGCTGGAAATAACAGCATCCACACTACGTAGGAGAAATTTGGAAATGCAGCTTTTCTACAGTTAGGCCTACCGTCCACGCTAATCCATCACGAAAGCGAAGCTTTTTGAAAACGCTCTTCAAACCGGAGGAATTTGGAAACGCCGGCTTTGCGTTTAATCTAGTGTGGAAAGAAAACATTTTGAAAACGGTGATTTTCAAAAATGATGGTGTCATGATAAATCATGTGATCCCTACCCACTGTTTCCTCAAACACAAATCCAAAATGAACGGTGATTGTTGCATTTTTAAATTCCTCCAGCGTAGTGTGTACAGAAAACATTTGATGCGTTTTCAGAGTGAAACCTCCGTTTTCAAATTCCTCCGGCGTAATTTGGATGGGGCCAATATTAGTCTCAGCTATCTTAACTTAAAGCCGATTGTTGTTTGTTTCCTTGAATGTGCTATTTACATTGCACACATTTAAAAAAAAGTACACACTTCTTTGGTTTTATAAAACTTTTTGTACCTGGACAAGACTTTCTGCTGTTTTGGCTGATTCTTTAGCGAGAATTCTAAAGAAGAGATAAATGCAAATTAGTCTCGCATTTGTTTGATATACATGTACACCCTAGGGCAGATTTAACTGGCCGTTGTGGCCTCCTAAGTGGCTTTGTAACGCAAAAGGTAACGTGTTTAGATCGTTGCAGCATACTTCAAGAGAATCTCTTACCACAGCGTGTCCTGGTGTGACAAAATCAACTAATACTGAGGTGATTACGTAGCTACGTCATGGTTTGCACATCTTGAAAAGTTCAGCCTAAATATTTCAAGTTCGTCGTTTGTAATCCGTGTTAATCTTCTCCATCCTTAACCATCCTTGTTCCTCTTGTGGGAGGTGCAGCGGCCTCATGGTTAGTGCGCTCGATTCCAGAGCGAGCGGTCTGGGTTCGAGCCCTGGCCAGGGACATTGTGTTGTGTTCAAGATTGGGCACGACACTTTACTTTCATGGTGCCTCTCTCCACCCAGGTGTATAAATGGGTACCGGCGAAATTAATGCTGGGGGCAACCTCGTTCCCAGGTTAGCCGCTTCATGCTATTGAAACCGGGATAAACTCCAGCCTGAAGAGCCACTTGGCTCGTATGCAGACTTTACCATTATCTCTTTCAATTGGTGTTTTTATATCTTAGTAAGGTATTATTTTCAGGTTTCCCTCAATTAAATGCACTTTTGTGCCTAGCCAAAATAATTCAAAATACTGTGACTGAGCTCCTTCAAGTGTCCACAAAAACACCAAGTCATCTTACCCAATCATCTTAGCAGCTGCTGCTTGTTGTACAAATATGGGAAGAGGGGCCTGGAGCTGAGGGGCATCAGGATCTGCAATTTACACAATCATGTACATATCATTCACAATCACAATCAGAATGAGTCAGACGTGAAATTATGACCTACACAGTTGAAATAATCAATGAAACCTCTTGATTAACTTGGTTTCTTGATTACAAGGGATAAATAATCCATGCCAAGGGCTTCATTAAGGCTGGAGTAAAAGACCGGGGATGGGGGGGGTGGGGGGGTGGGGGTCAAATAGATTGCAAAGAGCTTAACATGAACAAGAAGTGGGATTGTTTGATAGATGGTGGTTCAAATATACAGTTAGCAATTTGATTTACTGGCAGAAGGTTACATGTAAATTTAGCAGCGGTTCAGTATTACATATCACCTCAAACTGTTGACTTAAATGGGTATAAAATGTCTTGAGTGTTTGATACCCCTCTGTGTAGCCTCCCTGGTTGTTACATCGACCTCTACTACCCCCTCCCCCACTCAACCCCTAGGATAACCCCTGAGTAGAGGACCCCCAATAGGTTTGGCGGGATGCGGGATTTGAGCTGAAAACAGGGGCGGGAAGTGGGAATTATAATTACGAGCGGGAGTGGGATTTCTTGTTTTTATAGGGTTGGGATGTGGGATTCTTAAAGGGAACAGAGCGGGATATGGGATTTCAATTCTCACATGACCTCATAAATTGTTATTGACCAGCGCAAAAACCACAAGCTGGCAGAAACGTGCGTATAGCTGTGTCAGGTTTCAAGTTATGAATAGCAACAGCTCTGTACCCTGTTGAGTTCTGTCAAACGTATCCATTATCGCTTGACTACGTTAGCATCATGAGACTGTATGAGGTCTTGGAGTCCTAGTTCTACTGATTGCGATCATTTGTGTTGACCTCTGACATCAATGACATCTGTCCATTTCCGACATTTTCGACGATTGCGTCTGTAATCTTGGCCCCCCGATCATTTCTAGTTTTTCTAGTCTTACGACCTTGTCCAGAGTGCTTGGTTTGTTTTGGCCAGGATGACCACACCAGATGGCGGTGAGAGTGATTTACCGTACGAAATATGCGAATTACGAATTGCATCGCCATATATTACGAAAAGGATGCGCGAGCAGGAATGCCTTCTTTCGGAAAGAAAAGTTCTGAGCCCAGATCTCAAGGAAAGTGAAGACACTGAAATTAAAGCTTTGAAAGAAACTGTCAAGTGTATTTATGGGCCATCTCTTAAATATGGTAATAAACAACCTTTTTCTTTCACTGATACGTGGACAAAAGAACACAAAACAGTAAACCGTTTACTAAAAGAAACGTTATAATCATTTGGCTTATTTATCTGCTACCCATTGAATTCTTTTGTAATCTTTTACTGACGATTTTGATTTTTAAAAAGTTTCTTTGTTAATAATTAAATTAATTATTAATTTAACAAATTAAAAATTAATGCAGAAACGTCTTTAAAAAGTGGACAGGATTGGGATTTCCAGGCAAAAAAAGGGTGGGATGGCGGGATTAACAGGAAAAGATGGGTGGGAAAGCGGGAATTGAGAACCCTACTGTGGACCCTCTGAGTAGCATGACTTACTAACCTGACAGCATTGCTTCTTTAAGTGTTTGGTACCCCTCTGCGTAACCTCCCTACCCCGTTCTCCACCCAACCCCTGGGATAATCTCTAGTAAATAACATTACTAACAAACCTGACAGCATTGCTTCTGAGCTGTCCCTGATTTCATCCTTGGTTGGTTTTAACAATCCCACCATACCCTGCAGCAGCGAGTGCTGGACATCATAGTTCATAACAGGAAAAAATGGGTGGGAAAGCGGGAATTGAGAACCCTACTGTGGACCCTCTGAGTAGCATGACTTACTAACCTGACAGCATTGCTTCTTTAAGTGTTTGGTACCCCTCTGCGTAACCTCCCTACCCCATTCTCCACCCAAACCCTGGGATAATCTCTAGTAAATAACATTACTAACAAACCTGACAGCATTGCTTCTGAGCTGTCCCTGATTTCATCCTTGGTTGGTTTTAACAATCCCACCATACCCTGCAGCAGCGAGTGCTGGACATCATACTTCATAAGATCTTTAATGAGCTCACAGGCCTCGTACTGCACCTCCAAGTGAAGGGACCTCAGCAGCATCAAGACTGGTTCTACTATGGTTGGGTTGGCTGCTCCGACTATTGGCTGTTACAAGAAAATCGATCAAAACATCAACAACTGCATGCAAATATGCATCAATCATTTCATTGAATTTCATGTAAATGCTGCTCATTTTAATACTGAAAGATCTGCTGTTGAGAGGGAGTGGAGATTCAACTGCTACCACACTCTGGACGAAGCCTTTGTATTGTGCCCTTAGACAAGGCAATTTCTTACACTTTTTTCACAGTGGCTCTCTTCACCCAGAATATAACTGGGTAGTGGAACAGGACAAAAATGTTGAATAATAGCTAGTTGAGTCAGAACATGTCTACAGGTAAACACTGGGGCATAGAAAACAATTTAACACTGAAGGAAGTTTCTGTCTTGAAGCTATCTGCTTTGTTTGCAGACAGGTATTTGGTATGACCACACCCACCTGTACTATTCTCAGAGTCTGAGCAGCCATCTGTTGAGCCTTTGGGGACACACACTTTAACAGAGCAATCAATGCCTTGTAGACTTGACCCTCATACTTTGGGTTTCCCTGAAAAAATGTAATATCATAGTCATCATCATTATGATTAGAACACCCAAATGGAGAAGCCCTACACACAAGTTGATGTCACAAGCAATACGAGTCTCTTGAAAGCACAAGAAGACTCATTGAAGGAAGTGTATATATGTACAGGTAGTTGCACAAGCAGTTCACATGAAGGGAAAATCATACTTCTGGGTAGACAAGTCCAGAGGGCCCAGGAAACATCTCTACAAAACATGTTGTTACTTTCTGGGCTGAATGCAAAATAGATTTGTAAGTGATGTTAATAGTTAGCCATCTGTGAGCACCTCTACGATCTAGCTAACCATTTGTATAGGTGCAAGGTACAGTCTGCATGTACTCACATTTGAAAGTTGTTGTAGTAAATTTCTGGCACAGTCTTGTGTCTCCTCGGAATTAGACTTTGCCAGGCATTCTGCAACAGCCCTGATACCTAACCAAATTAAAATGGTTTCATTTAAAATCCATAAATTATACACTGTACGTTCAATAATGGTTCTCTATTCACACAGTAACTTTTAAGAGTTCAGAGGCATCTTTTTTTAGGGAGGGTATGATCACAGGTTAGCTGGAGTTAAGCCTCCCCCCAACCTCCTCCTCTCCCCCACCCTCACCACTCATCTGGCTGTTGCAATCGTTAGGATTGGAGTATGGATTTACATTTTCTTACCAAAGCTTTCGCAAATGAGTTCTTTGTATCTTCTTCCAGAGTTTGCCACGCACATCAGTAGCTTCAATGCCTGGGCTTTATCCTCCTAAAAATCACATAATGTAAGAATAATGGCTGTCCAACTTCTCCAGATCCATGTTAAATCAGAATATTAGCTTAACTAAAGTTAAGTCAAAGTAAGATTTTGATCTCACTTCTCTCGCATATTAACTAGTTATTAAACTTTTAATCAGAGATTTGGTTAATGGTAGAAATAATTATTTTTGGAATGCATTAAACATAAAGTCAAGGTGTATTAATTCATGCACAACATGTACTCGTACAGTACCTCTTTTGCCTGCTTAAGACCAAGAATTTCTAAGACAGTGAGAACACCACCAACTTCTAAAAATTCTGCTAGAAATTTATGCCTGAAAAGCATGTAGAATAAAAGAAAAGCATCAGTCATTCTGCAGTAGTTAAGAATTAAAATAAGTTGAACAGCCTGGACAGCCTGGATCACAGAAAAGGACTAGGAGAGAGGTTCAAAAGGTCATGACAGCTGTGGATTCAGACCGATTCATGGATTTTGATCTATTTTGTTATTTTTTGTCCATAAGTTCCTTATGGTTGTGATCATAATAGTTGACAGCAGCCACATATATGCAATCATTATTTAGGATTCGAACTTCAGAGTTTGTATTAAATTGAAAGGCACATACAGGCACTTACCCACTTGAAGATCCAACAAAAATGGTGATAGCCTGAAGCTGGAGTTGAACATATGTTCCAAGCATGTATCTTTATCACGCAAAAAAACACCAGTCAAGGAATAAACTGCACATCTTTTGCTAGCATCCCTTTCTTAATTTTTTTTTTGTTAATAACTTGTCTCAATTTTTGTTGGCATTCATTGGAAAATAATATTTACTGATATTCCCCAATAATCCAATACTGATTGTCATCATTATCCCCAGCGGGGACTCCCGTATGAAAAGGTTGGGATGCTCTTTGGAAAAATTGAATTAAACTCGTAAAGGAGACCAGTTTAGTCATGGCTTTATTTGGCCCCTAAAAGATACCATTAAAAAGGAAATTTCTTAAAGTGCACCCTTATAGATAGTTTGAATGCTAAATATTGGCATTTTGTCCTGAACACCCTGACATACCAAAATCCGTGATTTATACCTGTTAGTGAGACCAAGAACATCCGAGTCCGACCGCCCCTGGGCCATTACAGTGTAAGTTCCCACGTTAAAGTTCTCCCCATGTATTTAAGCTTAATTAATGTCCATTAATTGCTAGCTTGTGAGTAGACTCTCTTCCAGGGAATGGACAAAACCTTCGCTCGCCTTTTCTCACAGAGGCTGACGGGACATACATGAAAAGGATACGTGAGGCGTAGCCAGGCAGTAAGACGGGTGAGAAACAAGCTTGCTGCATGGGCAAACTCCAGTTCCAATTCTGGTCCAGTTTTACCATGGTTTGACTTGATAAAATCCTGCAGAATCTTTGATCGAACACTCTTCGACCCATGGTCCCACTGTTGCAATAATTTAGTCACAGCTGCCTGGTCGGTCTTCATTCTTAAAAGCAAGTTAATCGTAATCAATAAAATTCTCGCCATTCTAGAAGCGATCACTCGCCCGTAGTTTACAGTTCACATCTTATATACGCGGAGTTGACGAGACTTCCACGAAATTCAAACCCAAACCAATAAATTCTAAAAGAATAAGTCGATTTAGCCCCATACCTTTTAAAATGGTTCAAAATAAAGTAAATTACGGTTCACTTCCATGTCCGCCATAACAACCCGTATCCGCCATATTTGTTGACAATGACAACTGTCTTGCCATACCGATGACCAATATGACTTATGGCTCAAATCCCAGTCCCAGTTCCAGCGCACTTGGCTCTTAGATCTCGAAAGAAATTTTAATGCAAAAACTGAAAACGTATTTCCCAAAGGACGGAAATTGCATTGTTTGGCAACAATTACTCGTGACGTCAAGTAAAACGCTCTATTCACTTTAATGTGTATTAAATATTACGGCATTTAAAAGCTTGCCATCTCAAGTTCGTTTTATTCCGACATCACCCCAGTTTCAAAATATAAAATAACTCGAGTTAATTTAGTTCTCAAATTTCATTTTTTGGAAATTATATGTTCCTTAGTCTACGACGGTTTTTATCAGTATCTTTGAAAGCAAGCATGGCCAATAAAACAAGGAAAATGAAAACTCGGTTGCTTTTTATTTCTTCGATACAGCCGCTGTTTAATGACGTTCTCATAAGCAATTTCTTCCAACTGTTCTCAAATACGTTTTTCGCTTTTGAAATTTTTTTTTTAAATTTCAATCAATCTGGTCCTTTCTACAGACATCGTAGAACCATTGCTGAATATTTTGTGTTTTTTGTAACGATTTTCAGCTGGTAATCATTAATTTTTTTCTTCCGCTGTCGGCAAATTTCTTGTCAAAAAAGCTTTTGTCTCTTTTAGTTTGAGACACAAATATCCAGTCAATTAATTTAACTCCAACTTATTAAGTACTTGCCTGGATGAAACTCTAACATGTGACATTACAAATGGAACTGTTGAGTAATATTTTCCTACGTTTTATTTGTCTTTCCGAAATTTGAAGAAATTATTTTCATTGTTTTTGTTTGGCCTCGTCACGGTTTTCTCTTGTTTCATTTTATCAGTTTTACAATTTGCACTTGATCAGATCCTTGCTCGATGAACTCTACCGAGGAAGTCGAAAATTCTGAATATTTGGCCTTACGTTCCTGGTAGCCACAACAAACGCTAAAAGACCTTCGTCATTCAGCTTTTGCTTGCAAATTAGGATCCGGTCCCACGCATGTACTTTAGCGAAAGGTTCCTGTAATTAGTAATGAAAACACCTCACTTGGCTGATAAAGGAACCATTTAATCAAGTGGGTGTTTCCAGAATCCAGAATATCTATTGAAAAAACAAGTTCATTTGTCAGTGATGGGTGTTCCTCCATCAAGTAATTCACCTTTGCATTTTCGTGCACTGGACCCAATAATGCCTTGTTAATTGGGAAAACATTCCCCTAGGTAACTCTAATGAACCATAGAAAACGACGGAAAAATACCTGTGGGTTTTTGCCATTATAGATCAACGCCGAACCAAGAAAAACACAAATGGCCTGTTTATAATTTCAATTAGAAATGATTTTGTTGGCAACAGACCGTACATTCACAGTGGGAAGTAAGCAACATTAAAACGAAAACAAAACTGGTGAAAATATCACCATATAGTACATGAAACCAATGGCGATCTAACTTGCTGACAAGTTTTTAATATTAGCTATTTTAACACGAAATGTGCCCTGGAAATAAAACAATTAGACATGCCAAATCAATATTCTTCGTACATTTTAGATGGACAGTGTGATTTTAATTCGGCGGTATAAAAATTGTATGCTGCAATTTGAAAGCTTTTCTGAGCAAAACCGCGGCAGGAGAATAAGTCCTTTATACTCATATGGCTGACGCTAAAAGCAAATGTGTCTACTGCCATTTCTCAACTGGCGTAATTTACATGTCGAAATTCACTGTTTGCATAAGCGACAACGGATGACAGCTTTCGTTTATCAACGACACGAGTTGCAAGATGAATTGTCAATATGGCATCTCCTCTCGTTTCACTATTGTTTCTCTATCTCCTCTGAGGCTATGATAGAAGGCGAATCGAAAATTTCCTAAGTAAACTCATAAATTTTTCAACGTTATGGGAAAAAAAACCCACTCTTATTGGTGACTATGCACATATATCTTTATTATTTCTTTCAAACAAAGCTTTGGCCTTTGAATGAATATGCGGTTCTTTTTGCCAATATCACCTGTTTTGGAAAATAGACAGCTGTCAATCATGTTTCAGAGAAGTAAGTTTAATATCCGTCAGTAGCTGTGCGTTTGTGTGCCTTCATGTTCCCACGAATACCTCGAGGCCAAATGAAGTTTATCATCGAGGATTTTCACGCAACGAATTTCGCAGTTTGACAAGAACACTTTCAATACCACTGCTCAGTCGAACAATTCGCGAAAGAACAAGTTATTGCGATTTCTCGCTTGGTTGTCTCGCATCTCTGTCTGCAACTATGGATACCGAAAGTGACAGAATTATAATCAACGTTGGAGGAAAACGCCATGAAACATATGCAAGCACTCTACAAACTATTCCCGATACCAGGTTGGCTTGGCTGGCGGGGAGTTTCATTAACGGGGATACCAAGCAAGAATATTTTTTCGACCGAAACCCTAAAATATTCGGTATCATTCTCAACTATTATCGCACGGGCCAGTTGCACGCTCCCAGGGATTTTTGCGGACCGCTTTTTGAAGAGGAGCTAACATTCTGGGGAATCGAAGAAAAAGAGATGGAAGCGTGTTGTTGGCCGTACTACAGTCAACATCGAGATGCTGAGAAAAATTTGAAAGATTTTGTCGGACCTGAGTTTGAGGATTCGGATGATGACGATGATAATTCGTCCCCAGATTTAGATTCATCGTATCGCCAAATGTCATCGCTTTCATGTTGGACAATCTACCGACCAAAGATTTGGGCTGTGCTCGATGATGCTCACTCATCAACCAGGGCAAAGGTAGCGAAACATATTTAGAAAAACGTAGAATTTTTTTGAATTTTTTTCAGCAAAGTAAAGTTCTAAATCCATCCCGAAAACAATCTCATTTTCAATTTTGCCAGTGCTGCTGAAGAAATATTGGATTTTAGCTTCTTAACCGGTATTTCATTCCACTAATCCAGTGTTCTCATCCTTTATGAACCCGCGAATGTTTTAATATTTTCCTACCTTACGTAAAAAATCTATTCTGATAAAACAAGACGCCATGAATTGAATTATCGTAATGCAAGTTGAATACATGGGGAATTATTTATTTTGCCCACGACCTCTGAATAAATACACAAAAAAACAACGCCTGTACACAATAGGAATTATTAAATATAAACAGCAATATTAAAATTACGTAAAATATGTTCTTAAGCAGGATTTCGTGGAGTGCTGGCAAATCCAGGGGCTTTTTGTGTAGATGGACGAATTTGGCTAGTTTAATGTTTTTTGAAGAATTATAAATGTGGTTGATGCGATCTTAATCCCCTTAAGTTTAGCCCTGCTTATTTGCACGCAAAACTATATATAAAAGTTTCCCATTGGAAGCGAATTGAAAGCATTAATGCTTTAATATTCCAATATTTTTATAGCCTTTGTGTTTTTTGCATAGTCATGTTTTTCAATGTCTACTCACTTTGTTCAACTTTTAAATTAGGGCGGCTGGTTTTTACCAGCGGGAATTCTAGATTAAGCGGTCCAGTTCCGTATTTATGGAAACTAATTGTTAGAGAAAATAATTCAGGCTGGGAAAATAGGTAAACGGTCAAAAGTGTAGAGATCTTTCCAGAAACCTCCGGTGTTTAAAAAAAATGAATAAAAAATTACGAACAAAAACAACTTGACGAACCTATTAGAGTCTTCCTTTTTTTGTTATGCAGCTGTTTAGTTTCCCAGTGAAGGGTCTTCAGCTGTAGTTTATTTTATCTACCGAAGTCTGCTATCAGATCAGTATTGCTTTGTTATTATCTAATCCTTACAAACCTTGGAAGTAGCGAAAGACGTAAAATCGTAAATGGACGAAAATTAAACTGACCTTACAGGCTAGTTTTGCTGTAAAATGAAAAGAAAAGTTTCTTCGTCATGGTGAATCACGCCTCTTTTAACCACTTTGGAATTAATTTTAGTGGCTTGTTGAATTATCTCTTGCAGGAATACTTATCGACCGTAAAACTCAGACAAGATATATATTTACAAATCAAACTTTGAAATTAGAGACGCCAATTCTTGTTTTCTGTGTGTGTTCAAGTTTCAATGACGGCCGTGATACCCTTAAGATTTTAACCTCTGCAAATAAATATAAAGACTTATGTATTCTAAGTGGCTAGCCACAACCTACCACATAATGCTCAGAAGCGAACGTGTCAAATTAATTTAAGGCTAGGTTCGCATCGACATCAAATTTGGAAACGAAAGTTCATCTAATAACAAAATTGTTTTTATGCGCGTGCAGTAAATACACACTCTCTTTTTTTTTTTTTATAGAAACATTGTTTTTTTCCGGCCGAGGCTAAATGATCTCATTTTTCTGCCGATTTTAGGCTGAAAAGTATTTTCATGAATATTTTCTTGAAAATATTCCACTGAACATTCTTAGATTACAGCGTATGACGTTTCTGTTTTCGAATGTATTTGGTGTCTGGATGGTGTTAAAGTACGTAATTTTGGAACCAGCCTGCAGGCATAGAGGCCTGATATGACGCACATAACGTCTTGCAGAAATGTGTTAGCATCAAACATACGGCTAGCGCTGTTTTTGTTCCTTTTTGGCTAGTACTTTTTTTTCTCCGTTTAGAAAAAGGAAGAATGTTAAACGGTTTACGTAAATTTAACATATTATTGTATTATATTTACAAATTTTCAACATACAAAATTATATTCTTTTCAAAATTTTATCCTCAGGTTTATTCCTAAAGTATTCTTAAGATTTCGCAAATTTCAGCCCCAATATTCTTATAAAAGATATTTAAAAAAAAGAGTCTAAAGTCTCAGACTTTCGCCGCAAGCGTACAATTAGTCCTCCTACGTAGTGCAAATGTGAGCAGAATTCGAATATCTAATTTTTCACAGGATGAATTTGTCACCCCTTATTTACCAGCACCGCACACTGGGAAAACACCCCTTAATATATTTTCTTTAGAGTAAACCGGGCGACATTTCCAGCAATTTCTTAAAATTGACTGAGGTTCCGGGAAGAATTTGAAAAGAATGCCTGATGAAAAGTTGTCGCAATAAATTATATGAACGGCTGCGCGGAACTGTAAGCGGAAACAATTTTCTTGGGCCCCCAACCAACACTTCCGCATTTGCGCAATCAAAATCAAGAAACAAAAAGGTAATGGAATAATGAAAGCGTATGGTCAGCGAAATTTTTGGACGTTGCAAAAACTATTAAGACGAAATCCGAGGGAAAATCAGCTTTTAATGGACAAAAACCCTGTACTAGAGTAACTTTAAGTATATTACAATCCTTTCTGTATTTTCTAAAAGCCAAACATATAAATAATCGCTGAAATAACATCAATAAAATTTACCATGGGGACTCGAGAAAATGTGAAATTTCAAAGTTCAGGGAAACTGTCACATCACAGGTAAAATTTCATCATCAGCTTCATTTCACCAGTACCTCATGTTTCATATGAACTTCAAAATTTGTTTTCGTCATTTAGTGTTGTTAGAAATGATTTCTTTTGAGAAGATATGTAAAACACTCGTACAGAAGTTTGTAAAACAATGTAAATGACCTTGGTACAATTTTTGTCCACCTCAGTTACTCGCACTTGTGGAGGATTCCTTCTTAACAATGTTGAATAAATGGTTCAGTGGTAATGATGATAATATGAACTAGATTGTCCGATAATGCCAATACATACATACATACATATACATAATATTTCGCAGGATGACCCCTTTTGTTAGAAAAAAAAACACTTGTAAAAAAGATTCCTGCTGCTAGATTAAAAGAAAAGGGATTCGAAGATTTTCTTCAGTTTTCCTATATATGACGTATTATTTAAACTCATCAGTCGTGCATACGAAAACTTGCACACATCATTACCCGCCTTACAATATATAGTTTTAGAGCGAAATATTTTCTATCCCTGATCGATGATGCCGTCGATCGGCGAAAGCTTAAAACATTGACTTGACAAAATACAATAATCAAAGGCCTCACTCGAAAGAACACTAGATTATCCAACATGCCACGTACGTACTGACGGACAACATTCAACGCTTTCTAAAACTGGCGTCCTGTTACATATAGCACATGCAAGTTGTTGTTCACAAAAACGGAGCATTAACCAGGATAAGACAGCGTGGCCGAGTGGTGAGGCCGCCGGACTTGAAAACCGGACGTCGCGGGTTCAAGTCCCGCTCTGACCACTTAACTGGAGTTGTTTCTTGGTAGAACCTAGTTCAGCTCCTCGGTCATGCTTGTAAATAGCCAGCTGGTCTGCCTCTCATCAGTTGAAATTTTTAACCCTATTATGTTTATTTGCAATATTTCTTTCTTTCAGTTTAAGTGGCATGTTTGAAAACTAGCTAGCTGTAGCCGAGTGCATCGCAACTATAAACTCGACGTTTAACTTTCTTTTAACAAAAACTTTCTCTGGTTAAAAAGGAGTTAAAACATGAAGTTTCGCCTATCAGTCTTAAACGATTAAAAAATGTTTTAAATGTTTTTAATCTTTTTAACAAGAGAACGTTTTTCATTCTTACTATAAGTTTTTGTTGTTGTTTTGTTTTCTATGGTTGTTCGGGCGCAGTT
Source organism: Orbicella franksi (assembly GCF_964199315.1). Classification (NCBI taxonomy): domain Eukaryota; kingdom Metazoa; phylum Cnidaria; class Anthozoa; order Scleractinia; family Merulinidae; genus Orbicella; species Orbicella franksi. The sequence continues at coordinate 21,937,884 of NC_138158.1, read as the reverse complement.
TTTTTTTTTTTTTTTGGTGTTGTTGTTGTCCAGCTCATCAATTTTTTAAGAAACAGTTTTGCAATGTGCTCAGCCAAACCAACCGAAAACAGTAGTTCAATAGAACACTTAACAAAAGACTAATAAATATACCTGCCAATAAGTACAGTCTCCAGCGGGGCCGTGTTAACGGGTGGCCGGATTCAAGGGGTTCTTTAAATAACAAAATGACTGACTGAGCTTTTGTTTGGGCCAGAACAAAGCGGCCGCAATTACGATGTGGCCCTATTAACGGGGTGTTCACTGTATCTACTTTAGGAACATTCAACCCAACTTACCTTCACATTTAATTTGTTTATTTTCTTCAGGTGTTTGCTATGGTGTCCCTGTTCATGATTCTAGCCTCGGTTGCTTCAATGTGTGCCTGGTCGGTTGTAAAGGACCAAAATAATAAATACATTCAAGGGTTTGAGTACGCCTTCTGTGCCTGGTTCACGCTGGAATTTGGAGCCAGGTTGATATTTTGCCCCGACAAGATCGCTTTCTTTAAGGAAATCATGACCTGGGTCGATTTGATATCCCTGCTTCCATTTTACGAAAACATCATTCTTGGTAGTGGAAACCTAAACTTTCTGCGAGCGGTGAGGCTCATACGAACATTCCGTGCATTGAAAGTGTTCGCTTTTACAAGCGGTTTGCAGATTATCGTGCAATCGCTCAAAGCGAGCTTCAGAGAACTTATCCTTCTTTTGATAATCTTGCTAATTCCAGTTGTGGTATTTTCCAGCGTTTTATTCGAGATCGAAACCAAACAGGGAAGTGAACCTGATTTTCAAAGTATCCCAGAAGCATTTTGGTGGGCGATTATCACCATGACAACCGTTGGCTATGGTGACATGGTGCCTAAGACAATCCCTGGTAGGATCATTGGTGGAATATGCGCCATTTTCGGCGTGCTCATCGTAGCTTTGCCTGTCTCTGTGATAGGAAATAATTTCTCCACGTATTACTCCCATGCACAAGCCAGGCTTAGCCTACCGAAGAAAAAGCGACGCTTAATTTGTGAGGCTAAACTGCGCGTGAACCCTAGACATGGTCAGTCACCAACCAGCACCACGTCATTACAACAGAACGGGCAATTGCCGGAGGTGTTGACCCAGGAGTCAAGAGAAGGCTCGGCTACTAAGTTTAGGCGCTATCATCGACGCTCTCGAAACACTCTTTTTGCTCATGGTGATGTGTATATCGGTCCAAGCAAGTACGAGAGAAACAAGGTTCGTCGAGATGACACGTGTAATGAAGAAGAAAATGAAAATGAAAGCGAGAGCGAAACAAAGATAGAAAGTCCAACCACAAAAGAAACAGTGGGAAGCGGGGATGTGGACAACAGATCAGAAAAGATCGCTCATTTGCCATCGGCTCATGAAATGGAGGAACTTCCTACTATTTCCGCCCTCCCCAGAAATTTCACACTTATAAACTCGATGCACGAGAGCGAGGAAATCATTGAAGAAGACACGAGACCTCCGTCGGTTCTTTCCGAACGCCGTGGAACGAAGAAGAGAAAGAAAATGTCCACCACCATCCCTTCATCCCGTCGTAAAAAATCCAGTAGCTCTCTATCCAGGTCATGGGTGGAATTAAAAACTGAAAATTCTCCGCAGAAAAACGGGCGCCCCCAAAGTTCCCGCGGGAACAAGGCCCGCGTGTCACCCGCGGACGCGCGGGGGAGTTATAAAAATCCTGCTTTGGAGTTAGAAAGTCCTCAAAGTTTATCCCCATCTCAAATATACTCTGTGCCCTCGTTTAAAGTTGGCGTTGAGATGACTCGGTTGGACAAGGCTGGTGTTCTAAACTTACCTAGTGAAAACAGTATTGATAAGAGTGAAATGTCGTCGACGGTGGTGAGGGATAGCCACCACAGAACGGGAAAGGGAAACGAGCATGACCTTGCAAACGGATTTAAAGCTTAATTAATTTAAAAGCTCACTGTTTAAGTCAGTAACGCACCTAGCGGTCAAATACAAAAGCCCAACGATAATAAAATTTCCCGCGAGAGACTCCCATACGGAAAGGACGGGGGTGCTTGTCGGAAATTTTCTAAAAGAAAAGAAGTACCAAGACCTTGTTTTGTGGGCGTGATTGGAAATGTTTCTCACCCTTAAGAGGTGCTAATTCTACAGCAACAAATCAGTGTCACTGACTTTTTTCGCGAAAGCTCCTGCTGTGGGACCTTTTGAAGCTTGACGCCTACCAAATCCACTTTTTTAACCCCTAAAAGGTACGACAAACATCCCGGTCCTGTTTAAATGGGATTCCCCCCGCCCCCCTCCCCACCCGGGTACAAGTTCAGTGTCGAGAAAATTTAATGAAATGAAGACTATGTTTAAGCGCAAAAAAGTTTCCAGAGAAACAAGTGACGAAAATAGGTCGATAATAATTTCAAATTATCAACGCGTGGACGGTATTTGGCGTACAGAGAGTACGCTTCCTCGAGCAGAGTAATTTTAGAAAAAAAAAAGCATAATTTGGTGGCGGCAGTTTTGGTAGGAACTGCGCTTGCGTCGTTCAAGTGACCGCTGTGCGGGAAAATGAAATGTAAGTTATAAGTGCTTGCGGGCTCGATTAATGCTGCTCTGTTGAGAACGCAGGTTCGTTTTTCACGACTAGCAGATCTTGATTTTTATCAAACTCTTCGACTTTGGAAATTAGCTTTCAAAACTGAGACAGGCTTGAAAATAAAACTTATGAAGAATGGCAATGCATTATGGAAAGAACCGGTCAATCAGAGAACGCAAATAAATAGTTAATACATTAATAGGCCATTCTACAGTTGTTTGCTTAGCTACCTGGCCATGAATGCAAGCGAGGCTGGAAGTGGCCTTACTTTGATACAGACCTCTCTGCTTTTCTCATTTAAATGCCAGCTAGTTAGCATAAGAGCAACTAAATTTACACAACAAAAGCAGTAAGGACTGTATCAAAACAAGGTCACCTCCAGCCTCGCTGCCATTCAAAGGCCAGACCACTAAGCACACAACTGTAAAATGGTCTATTAATAAATACATAGATGAAAAAATAAATAAATAAATAAATAAATATAATAAACAACACTGGCCTCTATTCACATGACATCTGTTATTTACTGACCCGGCAATAATTAAATGATTAGTAATAGTAATTGGACCGAGCGGAGTAAAATTCAGGGAGTAATTGCACGAGTAATTTCAAAATCGGATGAGCGCGAGGGCGAATTAAAACTATGAGTACGATTACTTCTTGAATTGTAAATCACTCATATTAAATGATAAAATGATCCATAATACCTAATTGAAAGTAAAATAAAATTAAGAAACCGTGAGAAAAGTGAGCGTTTACGGCAGTTTTGAAGAAAATTAACAAGTTATGATCAAGACACTACAGAATGGCTTTCAATTGTTATTGAGTGTCGTAAACCAGACCAAAAGTAATCACTCTGGCCAATCGCAACAGTGAGACAGTCCAGAAAACCAGTCTCTACTCCCAGTAATTATATGTAGCTGGCGCGAAGCGCGGGAAAACGTGTGCGAGTGGTCACGATTGGTTTTGGTTTTACTTCTGACTGGGCGGCTAAAAGTGGCGCGAGTTTTTTAAGCCAATCGTGTAGCGTACTTGATGCGAAACCAATTACTTTTCGACATTAAAGTGAAAACCGCTCAATCTACCTTTGTGCATTACGTCTATTATAACCTGAAAAACATTTTGTACAGGCAAAGTAGCAAATGGAATATTTTAAATTAAATTCAATTGTTTTCAGCCAAAAAGGAAAAACGTACAATTCATCTCTGGAGGTTACGTTTGCTTTAAAGTACTTTGACCATTTCACTGCTGCCTTAATTTGGTGCTTCAAAAGAAAAAAATCACCACCATTCTGGAAGCACGAACTTAAACAGACTTTGAAAGCTTTATGTCGTGGTTAAAGGGGCTAGGTCACGCTATTTTAGGTAATTTTGTTTAATTTTGTCCATGATGAGTTCTAAATGTTAAATTAGCAGAGCTGGAGTCTTTCATTTGCAAAATCACGGCCACATAACAGATGAGAATGATTTTCCAGCTGTGGAAATGCATTTTGATATAAACTGAGATAAGCTTGCAAAAAAGTCGGGCCAACGGTTTTCAAATTTAGCCAAATGCAATCCATTTTAATCCTCTCCAGTTTTGTCCATCCATGTCCCTTCTTGGCTTTCCTATGTTTTGTTTGAGTTCTTCTATAGTTTTGAGCCGTTATTGTGACGTTTTAGCTAATTCTATGACCGTTTGATCAGTGCTGAAACTGCCTATAATTGTGTGACCTAGCCCTTTTAACCTAACCAACATTATTATAAACAAGGACGAAAAAAGCTAATGGCAAGGTTTACACAAGCGTCATTTTGATCTCATATGATCATCGTAATGATGGATGAGACATGTCTCATTACTAAATTCTTCCTGACAGATCCAACAGGTGAGGCTTTCAACTTGGCTTAAATTTTCTGCCGTCGAAGAAAACAACTTACCATACTTTTTGCTACCTTGAGTAGTCGTTGGCTCCTCCAGATGTCTTCTAAGTTTTCGGTTCTGGCCACGCTGGTTGCGTTTTAACGAACTGTCTACATGTATTGCGTGTTTTTCTTCATGCTGCTTGCAATTTGATGATTGGCTGAAGCACTTATTACAATGCCTGCATGAATACGGCTTCTCTCCTGTGTGAGTTCGGTCATGTCGCTTGAAATTTGAAAGCGTGCTAAAGCACTTTTTACAAAGTTTGCATGAATAAGGCTTCTCTCCCGTGTGAATTCGCTCATGTACCATGCACTGTGATGATCGGCTAAAGCACTTACCACAATGCTTGCATGTATACGGCTTCTCTCCCATGTGAATTCGTTCATGTTGCTTACAATCTGATAACTGGCTAAAGCACTTTTTACAATGCTTGCATGAATACGGCTTCTCTCCTGTGTGAATTCGTTCATGTCTATTGCAATTTGATTGCTGACTAAAGCCCCTTTTACAATACTTGCATGAATACGGCTTCTCTCCTGTGTGAGTTCGTTCATGTTGCTTGCAATTTGACAGCGTGCTAAAGCACTTTTTACAATGCTTGCATGAATATGGCTTCTCTCCTGTGTGAGTTCGTTCATGTCTCTTGGAATCTGCTAATCGGCTAAAGCACTTTTTACAATGCTTGCATGAATATGGCTTCTCTCCTGTGTGAGTTCGTTCATGTTGCTTGCAATCTGGTGACCGGCTATAACACTTTTTACAATGCTTGCATGAACACGGCTTGATCCCTGAGTGAGTTCGTTCATGTTCCTTATAAGCTGATATTTGAGCAAACACCTGGCCGCAATACTTGCATTCGTTTGCTTTCGCTCGTATCGTCGTCGCCATATTTATCAAACCAGATTTTTATTCGTCTAAATTTTAGGCCGCTTTACGTCAAATTTCTTTGTAAGCTAACCTGGATATTGAACTTGATTCCCTTTCAGGGTATTTTTGCAACTGTGTTGTCACTATAGATGTTTCCCCATATATTCCTACCGAAATGAAAAAGAAAATATCACATAAGGTTTTGTCACTTAACGGGCAGTCCATTGCAAACCCGACTTAATTCGTCCGATTTACATGTTTTCATTGGTGTTCCAAGGCATCTTAGGTAGGTTCAGAGCCACCTTAAATTTTCGAAAATTTAAGGTGGCTCTGAACTCACCCAGTTTTTTGATGCCATGAATTTGGCATCAGCCAATATCGAGTAGTTGTAATGACCCATCAAAATATACATCTTGGAAAATGCTGAAAACTGTTTTGATCCACCTTAACCATTCTGTCTCATGAGATTTTGGTGATAAAAATGATGAAAGGGTGTTAATCATGGCTACTCTGACACTACAGAGTCATGTCACTGAAGATGAATTTTGACAAAATCAACACATCATAATGACAATATTCATTTTCACTGCACATTAGTTCTACAATTTGACCAGTTATTTGAATAGCTTTCACGACACTGTATTCTGTAGATAACCCTTAACCAGTCAATGCACTGTTGTTTTCATCAGAATACACTACTAAAATCAGCCACAAGTGTTTCTCTGTTTTTTGTTACTTAAAACTATTAAACACCGACTGTGTAGTGGTACTCATTAAACATACTAGTTTCCAAATAAAAGAATCATTTTGTCTGTAATAAAGCAGGCAATAAAGTGAAGAGAGCCGGAAAGTAATGTTGGGTAAAACACAATCCCCAGAGGAGCATCTCTCCCAGCTTCACTGGCGGTTTCTTTAATACCTTGGAGGCTTTATCAAGACCTTTTATCAAGCAAGATCAAGGCTCTTTTTGTATTTGGGTTTACAATATTTAGCTTCACATTTTTCTCAGAGAATGGGCTTCAAACAGGTCTTATTCTTCCAGGTCTCTTAGGTCATGTTATCAGTTAGGACCTCATGGATCATGCACGACTGCATTAATGGTTTGCCAATTCTTTTTCAAAGAGCATAAGAATTCCTCCAATAAATATACACACCACTCGGGGGCCATTGTTAATTTTGTGGTAGAGCTCTGTTGTTTCAGTATGGTGAGTTCTGTAATGACCTTAACTGCACATACAGAAAAATGGCTGATGTTGGCATAAGCTGTGTGCATTGTACTCTCAAAAAGCACACTGTTTAAACTAGTGCGAGCACTTTTACATTTTCATCTCAGTCAATGTAAAGTGAAGACCATGGACTGTGTACTCCAGAATGCCCAGGATAAAATGCAGACTGAGGGTAAAATGCAGACTGCAAATTCCAGACTCTTAAATTACTGCATCATGTTACCATTTCCATTATTGAATGTTAACTGTAAAACAGACTAACCCAAGCATTATTCTGGCAGGCTAACCCACAAAATATTCAGGCTAATGGGGGTGCTATTCAGGCCACCCAGACTGCAGCATTTCACTCTGATTAGCATGAATAATGGCCAGTTTAGCCTGTTTCTGGTTAGCACTTGATAATGAAAATAACACTGCATTTTACCCCCGGTCTCTAGTCTGCAGTCCATAGTCTGTCAGCAGTCTGCAGACTGTGTTTTACACTGACCGGTTGACATTTTATTAAAAATGAAACAAAATCATTAGTAACTACAACAATTCAACACATCTGATCAATGTGTGCAATAGTCATTCCTTAAGACCATCACACTTTTGTAATATTTATTCTTAATTATCACTGCTAGTTTTAGTCCCTTGAATCATGTTGAAAACAATGATAGGAAATACAGGAATCTACACTGTATGGTGCACCTCAAAGCCCGAAAAACCATCTATGGTATACCTTAAACTGTTGCTTATAAACCCCTCCATTTATAAGCCCCCCCCCCCCCCCAGTTAAAGGCCCAGTTCAAGGCCCATCTACCTGTACCCTCCAAATTAATCCGGTCATACCCCCCCCCCCCCCAGGCATAAGCCCCCCTCTAGTTTTCCTTGTTTTGATTTTGTTTTATCATCATGTTTTAATTAACTTAATTAAAAACCAGTAGATGAAAAACCTATTTTGATCAACACAGCTATAACTCGTTTCAAAATGATTTTCTTATTCGGGTTTTTAGCCCCCTCAGATATAAGCCCCTCCTTTTCTTAGACCATCTAAAAGATGTAAGACCCTCTCCAAATCTCAAAATTTAAGACCCAGGATCCCCTTCGAATCTCAAAAATTAAAACCTAAGACTCCCTCTGAATCTCAAAAGCTAAGACTGAAGACACCCTCTGATTCTCAAAAACTAAGACCTAGTATGCTTTCGAAATCTCTGATATTTCCTGTTCGGACAGGTTAGACTCGGCTGTCACGTTATTTTATGAACATCAATCGGCTTAAATTTTAAAGCCTGTATCTGTGAGTATGAGTCTGAACGAAATAAACATGGCTGACCACAATTATTTTCAGTATGCCCAAGCTCAGAAGATTTGTCCACCACACAACCAAAACCAAGTGTCGAGAACATAGTGATTTTCTAGTCTGCTCAAGCTCTTGAAATTTTTGAACTCGCTTGGCACTTAGAAACAAACTCAGTTGAGTAGACTTCCCATCGAAAATCTGTCAAAATTTTAGACTGCTGAAGAAATTATACAACCTCATTCACAGGATCTCTCATTTTACTGCCCCCTGGAGCAGTAAGATGAGAGACCCTGGAAACAAGGTTGGGAATTATACTGTTTCCAGTTGTCGGACACTAAGATAAAATTGTGAAGGTGAATTAATCAACATGACACGAGCGTGGGACAAAGAAAAATTCTGAGTCCCCGACAGGAATCGAACCCATGACCTCCGAACACCGGGCGGGCGCTCTATCCACTGAGCTACGAGAACTCATGAAGAGCAAGGTCATTTAACTGAGTTCATATATGATAGGTGTCCTGCATACTGCTAGGATCAATGCTATCGAATTCATCGTGAGTAGTGATAAGTTAATAAAGATGGTGAATTTTAAGCTCGGTAATGAAATGTGAAGGTGAATTAATCAACATGACACGAGCGTGGGACAAAGAAAAATTCTGAGTCCCCGACAGGAATCGAACCCATGACCTCCCGAACACCGGGCGGGCGCTCTATCCACTGAGCTACGAGAACTCATGGAGAGCAAGGTCATTTAACTGAGTTCATATATGATAGGTGTCCTGCATACTTTTTCTTTGTCCCACGCTCGTGTCATGTTGATTAATTGACCTTCACATTTCATTACTGAGCTTAAAATTCACCATCTTTATTAACTTATCACTACTCACGATGAATTCAATAGCGTTGATCCTAGCAGTATGCAGGACACCTATCATATATGAACTCAGTTAAATGACCTTGCTCTTCATGAGTTCTCGTAGCTCAGTGGATAGAGCGCCCGCCCGGTGTTCGGGAGGTCATGGGTTCGATTCCTGTCGTGGACTCAGAATTTTTCTTTGTCCCACTACCGAGCTTAAAATTCACCATCTTTATTAACTTATCACTACTTAAGATAAAATTGTTCACTTAATTTGCGTGGTAAAATAAACCTGAGAAATTTATGAAGTCACATTCAATTTTTGCAGGCCGTTTACCCACATAAAGCTGTTAAAATTAACACCTACTAATGCACGTAAAATAGTGTGTCTGTTCGCACCAAAACTCGTGCACATAACACTGCTGTGTTACATTTGATCCAGACTGACCTGTCACCTCTTTTCGTCTCCGATTATGTTGCTGTCGTTGTAAATAAATCATTGTCGTTGTTGTGAATGAAATGTTTATCATTTTGTCGTCCTCGAACCCTATTATATCGTCCTGAACAATGACAGAGTCCCATGTCTGGAAATATGAAAGATTCATTGATTGAACAGGAGACAGATCTTCGAAAGCAAACAGTTGTTGATTTTAGTCTCATATTAAAGCAAACTCAGGTCTTAGATTTTGAGTTTCGGAGGGGATCTTAGGCCTTAGCTTTTGAGATTCGGAAGGGGTCTTAGGTTTCAGTTTTCGAGATTCGGAGGGGGTCTTAGGTCTTAGATCTTAGATCTTAGGTCTTAGTTTTTCAGATACCCCATCTAAAAGCCATGACGAAGTTATAAGCCGAGGGCTTTACGGTAAATTGCTACATTATAAAACACAGACTCTACTGATTTTTATATCCCATGAGATGAAAAGAAGTGACGCTGTATTCTATATCTTAGCTAGACATGAAAAATGCAGTCTTATAGACTTTCTTACCTTTATAAACCAGCAACGGGGTCTTCGACTGAAATAACGGCCGACATAGGATGATTACACTAGACCCCAATCTCTCAACCGTGGATTTCAGTAGGATTTCAAGGTGGGGACATTGGTGGGGACTGGGTAGTATAGCTGGTTTTCACATGACGTCACCAAAATTCAAAGTACAAAACTATTGCTGGTTTTCAGTGTCACGCAATTCAAAATAAAAATCAAAACCGGTCAATGGATTAAGTCCAGAATCTGGGAAATGAAAGAAGGTAATTATGCAAAGACTCTCGCCAAAATTCTGGTCACAGCAATTTTTCTTGTGCGAGATATGCGGAGAAATATTTTACCCAAATTTATAGAGATTTGTATGGCGACGCCATGCTGGTGCCCATCCGTATGGGCACCAACATGGCGGCCGGAAACCAACAGAAACGGCTGTCGCTGAGGTTTGCTACAAAAGCGTGAATTTATCCCTCGAGGAACTCTAAAACATTAAAATAATACTTTTTCTAAGACATGAACTGCTCAGATAGCCAAGTTCCCCGAAATAAGTCACTTTTTTAATCATGATGACAGCTCTCCAGGCCGTCGTGTAAATGCCGCGTCACGCAAAAGCTTAGAAATTCAAGCGTAGTGTATCACAAAACCAAGAGCCCATTCGGAGCGAAAATTTGTATGGATATTAGTTTTCTGCTGCTCTTATACATCATTTAAGTAAAATCTCAGGAAGATCAATAGTTTTGTAGTTCGAATTTTAGTGACGTCATGTGAAAACCAGCTATTGATCTTTCTGAGATTTTACTTAAATGATGTATAAGAGCAGCTGAAAACTAACATTCATACAAATTTTCACTCCGAATGGGTTCTTGGTTTTGTGATACACTACGCTTGAATTTCTAAGCTTTTGCGTGACGCGGCATTTACATGACGGCCTAGAGAGCTGTCATGATGGTTAAAAAAGTGACTTATTTCGGGGAACTTGGCTATCTGAGCAGTTCATGTCTTAGAAAAAGTATTATTTTAATGTTTTAGAGTTCCTCGAGGGATAAATTCACGCTTTTGTAGCAAAACTCGGTGACAGATGTTTCTCTTGGTTTCCGGCCGCCATGTTGGTGCCCATACGGATGGGCACCAACATGGCGTCTCCATACAAATCTCTATAAATTTTGGGTAAAAAATTTCTCCGCATATCTCGCATAAGAAACATTGCAGTGGCCAGAATTTTGGCGAGAATCTTTGCATATTTACCTTCTTTCATTTCCCAGATTCTGGACTTTATCTATTGACCGGTTTTGATTTTGATTTTGATCTATTTTGAATTGCGTGACACTGAAAACCAGCAATAATATGGACTTAGCCAAGTCTAAAGGCTGAGCTCCTGGGTCCAGTTGTTCAAAGCCCGACTAAGCTAACCAAGGATAAGCAAGAATTTTGATTTGACTTCAATAACTTTGCGTTGAGGTTTGCTGTACATTGTCTGGCCTTCTGTTTTGAGTTTGAATAATCTCGAACTACACGAAACAAAACAGTAAAACAGTAAAAAAACATCTGTGTACAAGAGAAATTTATGGGTTAGCGTTAACCGGCTTCCGAACAACCTAGCCCTGATTAAACAAATGAACCTGACTTGAGCCCGCGAACCAATCGAAAACCAACACTTAGTAACACACTACGCCGGAGCATAGTTAGTGGAGGGGACTAACTATGGCCGGAGGAATTTAAAAACGCAACAGTCAACACCAATTTTAGATTTGTTTTCAGGAAAACTCGGTCAGGGAAATCACATGGTTATCGTGAGGCCATTGTTTTCGAAAAGCATTGTTTTTAAATGTTTTCCGTCTACACGAGAGCATTCTCAAATTCCTCCGGTTTGAAGAATCTTTTCGAAAAGCTCCGTTTTCGTGACGGATTAATGTGGACTGTAGGCCTAACCGCAGAAATAAAGCAGCGTTTTCAAATTTCTTCGGCGTAATGTGGACGGGGCCTTGGTGAGATTCTTTGTTCAGAAAGCTTCCGAAAAGTCGCAGATTATCTTTCTTACTTAGTAACGCAGCTAATGAAATATTGGTGACTGGCTAAAGCCAGTATCCACAAAAGGGTGTCAAGCGAGGCTATCAATGTTACACAGTAGGTAAAGTCTGCATACGAGCTGAGGGTCCCATCAAGCTGGACTGTTATCCCGGTTTCTGTGGCATTAAGCGACTATCCCCCCTAGATGGGATGTTAATCCATCGCAGGGTTACCCCCAGAAAAAATTATCCGGTACCCATTTGTACACTTGGGTGGAGAGAGACACTGTAAGAGTAACATGTCTTGCCCAAGAACACAACACAGTGTCCCCGGCCAAGGCTCCAACCCGGAACGCTCTATCCGGAGACGAGCGCACTTACCATAACGCCACCGCGACTGCTCTTTGTTATGTCATAATCACATGTTACTTCTCAATTTCACGATAGGCTGCCGTTTGCTCCAGGCCGCCGGCGACATTTTGAGATAGACAACGGATCAATTATTCACAGAATGTCACATGATCTAATATGGTCAACAGTGAAAATAACACTAGTCAACCTGACTCTCCTTCTCTCTTTTCTTTCCATGTGGAGGGTGTGGTGTCAGCGGTGGACGATTGCGATGCTAGGTGGTCCATTACGTAATGAACTCGTTATAGGTTCAGTTAGGACCAATTGATCAATCAATCAGTCAATCAATCAATCAATCCCTAAACATTATGATAAACCCTTTTAACCTTGATTCTCAAAGAGTTTATTTATCTTCGCTCCGTTTCATTAAACTTTAGCAGAACATCGTTCCTGTTAAAAACCAGTATAAGACTGAGCAATTACTTAGATCAGAGTTACAATCAATACACATTTGACGATATTTGGTTTTATTAGCCGCAATACGCATCTAACAACTTTGATAAGCGTTTCTCCTGATAAATTGAAAAAAATCCTGGTGGTGTTTGGGAGGATCCCCTAAAAAATAAAGGTCTAAAATACATAAAAAGTTCAACATACAGTAGAGTAATAAAAGCTAAAAATTTAATAATGAAACTATGGTTTAAAACTAGAACTAAGATTAAAGATACTTCAACTAATGTTAAACTGATGGTTTAGTAAATACTGTTCAGTTTGCCTTTAAAGATTTAAATCGTTTTCGGCGTGAGTCTGTTGAGCTCACTCAGCATTGAGGCCTAAACTTCAACTGCGGTTTAATAAGACTTGTTTCTGCTTTATTCCGTTCTTGGTCACTGCGCTTGCTTTTGGCCACGTAGCCATTTCAGTTATTAAGACACACATTGGGCAGCAAGATTCCTGAATTAGCATCCCTTGGACGTTTGGACATTGGCACTTATCGTCAAAGGTCTGCCTCTTTAATTGTCATACCTGCTACCCACCCATTTCCCAGCGGCGACCGCACATAGTACAGTATTAACTCATCAATCGTATCTAGAACAAAATTCTCGATATTGATTGGTTCCCTTCGCGCCTGTTTATCACGAATTCGGCGCACGATCACGTGGGTGTCGAACCACAGGTATCCCATTACGACTTTTTGTGATTGGATAACTGTAATTGGATACCCACGTGATTCGCGGGTCATTTACGCGCTTTGATGACTTCCTTCTAATTTTTCCCTCAAAAGAAGTTCTCAAACGACTTCTTTAATTTCGAAATTAAAGACGAAATAATAATAAAAGAAACGCTCTCATTTAATTTCTGTTTTCAGTCTCGATTTCCGCTAATCTCTCGAGTACGCGAGTCGGGTCTACACGTACGCGCGGGATCCTTTCTTGAACAGTGGGTAGTAATCGAACCTATTCGTTTTAGGGGTCTAATGAAGCTCAAGCAACGTCCATATTAGTCTCCCTTGGGAGTCAAATTCAAATTTCCGACGAGAATCACTTGCCTTTTCGTATGGGAGTTCCCCCGGATTTCGGAATGTCTAACGGGAAGTGAAGGAGTGAAGGAGTGAAGGAGTGAAGGAGTGAAGGAGTGAAGGAGTGAAGGAGTGAAGGAGTGAAGGAGTGAAGGAGTGAAGGGGTGCGTGATGGAATGAAATCGTTCCACCACTACAACTTGGAAAATAATAGATATTTTCCAAGTTAAAAAGTGCCTAATCATCGGTGAACACGTTATCATTTTTGTGACACAATAGGCTACCAGAGCAACAGTACGACTTGCTAAAAACACCCTTAATTACAGTTTTAGGAGCTTATAATTCAAAAACGGCACGGTGCATTTTTTTTATATCATCAAAGTTTAGTAAGCATGATAAGACCTAACTTTTGGCAAAGTTTAAAAACGTTCTGTACATAGGATTCAGAGCCACCTTAAATTTTCAAAACTTTCAAACAAGTCCAGTGCCCTAACCACTCGGCCACGCTGCCTCCAGATTTCGGAAGTGGTGGTAGATTTGGGATGTCACTTGCTAATCCCGAAATCTTCTCACAAGTGACACAGTGAGTGATCGCGTTCTTGACATGCAGACGTCCTGGAGGAATCCAGTACCTTAGACGTAAGGCATTCAGAGTTGAATTCACACCAGCATGCAATCGACGGACATGAGTGTAACAAATGAGCAGTTCTGTAAACGGATCCTTTGGAGGTAACAAGTGTGGAAACTTGGAAGATCCAGAGGCTGATGCATTGTGAGTCCTCTCGGCCTGCCACCGCAACAAATCAGGGGGAGACCTGCATCATCTAGGAAAAGCCGAAGTGTGCAAACCACTGCTGTTTGAGATGAATATTTGGATAGCATGCCGCTGATCTCTTTGTGGTAGGTCACTTCCTGACAGGTCTTCATCAACTCGTTTCTTGTATTATTCAACTCTTGTGTAGTTAAAGCTTTTGTTTTTCTTGCGTTACTTCTTTAAATTTTAAACAAATTGCAGGACCTAAGCTGCGACACTGAGAAGCTTGGAAAGTTTGGCACTGAGGCAAGCTGAAGATGAGCTGGTCCCTTGTATCTGGTTTAGCAAAGCAAAGGGCCATGCATTTTGGGTTAGCAACTTGGAGTGGAAGTAGGAAGGCCTTCCGTTGGGGACCAAGAAAGACATTGCCATTTGTGAGGCAGCCCGGAAGCAACTTGTTTCCAATTTTCCGAGGATATACTTTGCTGAGATTTGATACCTCTGGTAAGCAGGTCAGCGGAGTTGTCCTGATGTGTTCCAATTTGTCAGCGAAACCGTAAATAAAGTACCAGATATTACTTTTGAAAAAGAGTAAGTCCCAAACAGAGAGAGAGATTGAGAGATCTTTATATTCTAAGCTTATTGAAAGCCAATGTGTGATGCTATTACGTACTGTTTCAAATGATACAAAGATAAAACCAATCAAATTCTGTTAAGTATCACTTTACTAAACTGATATGAGAGCGCGCAAGTAACAACTGTTGTCACAAATGCTAACTACAAGATCATTCGTCCGGTAATTTAAACCAGGCAAAAATAATTTCAAAATCAAAACATCGTTTATTGTCTACTGAGGCTGTAACAAGAAGATCTGGAGGAGAACTAGGAAGCCAAAGTCAATCGAGGACATAATCCGGCAATATCTGGCATGATACGATGCGAATTTTAGACCATGAAACTCTGCAACTCTAAATAATAAGTCCTAACTCAGTTTAACTTGAATAAAATAAAGAGTAATTAAGGGATTCTTATAAATGGATTTTGTTATTTTTTCCGCAATAAGACGTTCGGTTTGCAACGTTTTTTTTTTTTTTAATTTATCGACTAACCATCTTAAAGATAAAGAACCCTTACTTAACTTATAGCGGTAAATAAAATATTTACTTTGAAGACGAATGTAGTTGGCAAGAATGCTTATTTTACTCGTATCTAAAATCTCAAAATGAACATCCTTTATATCAACCTAACAGTTACATTTAAAGATTTTCAAAGTACGACCTTTAAATCGTCCCAAAACATACACACTTTTGTACAGCAGGAAAAGAGCCGTATTATTGTCTCCAACTACTTTTCACAAAAATCGCATTTTGTTCAGCCTTTTTGGTGCTTATTTTCAGCCAGAAGTAATAACCTGGGTCTTTGCCTTCGAGAAACTAATGGGTAAGATGTGCCAATTCAGGATGTTTGCTGTCCACTGCGAAAGCTCTTCAGTGCGTCGCCAGTATATTTCTTGTAACCGTGGTTACACTGGCGATAAATTCAGAGGCATAAAAATTGGTTGAAGCTGCAGAAGATTGGCACAGATCATGTGCAAAGCCCTTACTAAAATTTTGGGCTCAACGTTTAAAGACGTACTGTATCTGCTCTCACTTCTTAACAATGATCTGTCTGCAATTTAGACACTTTCAGTAAGTACCGGTTTTGTTTTTATGACGAAACTGACAGCTTATTGCTGTAAAGTTGATACTTGAATATGTGACGATAGACTCAATAAATTCATAAGTATCAATACCATCAGAAAGTAAGCAACTTATTTCATTGATCTACCTAAAGATTTCATGGTTCTTGGAACATTTGGAATCAACAGAAGTAGACGCCGAAAATATGTTAGTATTAGCCCTTTTTAGGTAAGGTTTCTCTCGATATTTAGGAGAAAATTATCATCTTTTTGCCAGACTGCCTAACAAAATTGTAAGATGCGAGATTGCGGTTAATCAAACCAAATATGGTCAAACATTTATTGATTGCAGCACTGGTCCAAGTAAGGTTTACCCAGTCTAAGACTGGTTTTTAACAGCAACGATGTTTTGCAAAAGGCTAGTGAAACGGTGCGAAGAAACCTTGACAAAAAGTATCCTTCTAAATGTTAAAAATTATCGATGCTAAAGAAAAGCTATATATTTATCAGTGGATCAATTCAGTACAAGGCGGCTAATGCTGATCTTATCTCGATATTCATAAAAATATTACAGATTCATTGTTATTTAACTTAAGAATTGTCAATTTTGTAAAAGGCTAGCAACCTGTCGTAACTGACAACGACACAAACCCGCTGAGAATTGGTGATTTAATGAAATCATTTACTTTTTGTACCACCTTTAGGGTTCGAATGCAAGAAAATTCCAGAGATGTTGATGTTTTTGTATCTAACTGCGTCAAAGGAAATCCTATTTTGGAGTTAATGAAAATTTCATCTGATGGCTGAAAAACAATCTAATTGATACAATTAGCCTCCATTAGGAAGTTCCACATTGCAAATGCCTTTCCTCTTTGTTTCCGAATCTTTGTTTTGTCTCGCCACAGCAGGACTAATGCAAAATGAAAGTTTTCCTTAATTACACCTAATTCGCCAAATTTTATTTGCAACTCGTTCTTTATGAGAGGAATAAATGAAATAATAAACTTTTCAAAATGAGGGGTATTGTCTTGATGTTTGCACTACTCAATCTCTCTTTCAGAACTAAGTTACAAGAAATGTAGGACAATTACAACGTTAATAGAAAGATTTAACGCAGATTTAACGAAGCAATATTGCAACCTTTTTCTCTCCATTCTTACATGTACGACAAATAATGTAATTTCCAAATAGTTTAATAACAACGTCACATAAAGGTCTCATGTTGTTTTCAAAATGGATTGATAAAGGGGTCCATTAGTGAATACATTTTTTTTTATGTTTTCAAAATAAATTTTTTTTTCTTATAAACTAAAAGTGCCATCTCGCACGTAGAAACTACACTGCAGACAAAGGAACTTTTAGAAGGAATATAAGAATGACATCTTCACGATGTTTTGGAAAGAAATCTTAAATTAAAGGTGAAATTTAACGCCACCGGTAACTTGTGATAATGAATGCTCTCTTTCAAGAATACATAACACGTGAAATCGTAC
This sequence comes from Orbicella franksi, assembly GCF_964199315.1. NCBI lineage: Eukaryota > Metazoa > Cnidaria > Anthozoa > Scleractinia > Merulinidae > Orbicella > Orbicella franksi. Next base: position 21,920,372 of record NC_138158.1, on the reverse strand, counting down.
TAAAACATACAGGTATTTCTTAACTTAAAAATTTCGACAAAGCCGAAGAATTTTGTACAAAACACACGAGAAGAAATCGAGCGAATTTATTCATAATGTCATTCATTTATATTGGTCACCATCGCTAAACACCGCTAATTATGATAGTGTGTAAAGAAAATTCTAGAAGTTAGTCAAGTTAGGTTCATTAGAGTAACCTTAATGGTATCAAAGGCTGTTTACCATTTACTCCGAGAAACCGGTTCGTTAACGGTTTGGGCAAATGGTAAGCAGAACTCCTTGGTGGTAAGTTCCGTTCGGATTGGCCATTTACCATTTACTTAACTCTTAATTTACCGAGAGAGCCTAAGATGAGTTCAGCCAGATTATAATTCCAAGATGGCGGCTGGAACTGGCGAAGAATTGAAATGGTAAGCACATTTTCCATTCGCATATTAATTTCGGTTGGAAATTTTGGACTACCTTTCAAGACGCTCCGTCTATTTCGTATTTTCCGGTTGGTTGAGACAAAATTTCCTTATCATTTATATTCTGACCAAAATTTCCGAAATTTTTGGGTAAATGGTAAACAACACCCTCGTTTGCAAAGCAGAATTACAAACCTCTGGGCAAAGGAAGACATGTCCTTCGGTAATAGGGCCCTGGTTCTTGCCACAACACAACAAGACTAGAATTTTCTACAAAACAAACAATTTAGAATGATGAATATTTATAACCGGTAATCAGGCCTGTCGCCTGTATTTCAGTCCGCCCGTATGTGTTAATTAAAGGTAGCTTATCTACAGCCACCCACTCTTCTAGAGAAAATAAGACGACGGAGATAGTCTATGTTTTACATTTTGATAATCGTGTTCAAAGCCACAAGATTCTACCGGGAATGGTTATGTAAAAGATGCCTTAGTGGATCTCTTGATCTTTTTGGGTTTTGTAGCCGAAGCGTATAACGTTTGTTTTATCCATGATAGTGCTGACCAATGTCGCGAGAGTTGGCTTTAGAAATCACAATGGAAATTCGTTGCATACTGTGACTGAGATTTACATATGGCTTTTCAAATTAACTTCAAAATTATATATATAATTTTGAAGTTAATTTGAAAAGCCAGATTAACGGAAGATAAAACGTATGGTAAATTCTGCGTTAGGCCTAAGCTTATTCAGTGTATAGTATCCGCTCCCACCTTCCACCCCCCACACAGTTAGTCCACTGTGTTGTTGCTACCGGCATTCAATTTGCCTGCACTCATTTATACACCAGGATGGAGACGGGTACAGTGAGAGTAAATTGTGTTGCCAAGAACATAACACAATGACCCCGGCCAGGACTCAAAATCGGACCGCCGCCATGATGATGTTCCTGATCTGGAGACCATCGTGATGACAATAACCACAGACTAAAGAACACAAACAAATTGTCAAAGTGACAAAATTATTGCGCGTGTGGTGTGTTTAAAAAGCCGACTCGTTCTTGCGAATCTGTTATCAATTAGGGGTCAAGTTTCCTAGCTCATTTTTCAAACAATAAATAGCATGTCGGCAGCTAGTTCTTGAAAATGGCGAAGAGAATAATAAGAAGGAAGACTATAAAGAACTGTTAGCTAGCTAAACGAAATGAAACAAAATGTCCCTGACTCCTTTCCTCTTGGAATCTTTCGCCGTAAGACTTGATTCGTCATGTTATTGTGAGCCTCAACTTTACAATGGAATTAATGAATGTGGAAAAAATTTCGTTGCCCAGCTGTCACTTCCATTTCTAACCGCTTTTTCAGAAAGCCATTAACGTTAAGTAACACAATAAAACTCAACTTGTCAGATATCATTTTAACGGCACCGGCGTGCGTTCGTTTGCATCTCGACGCTGCCACCGTTTAATACCGATATTATGACAATGTGCATCAAAGGAGCAGTCAGTGCTGAAAATCTTCCATAATGTTCTAAAATGATTGTGTGTCCGTAACAAAGAGTCGAATATTTTTATGCCTTGCAAAATGGCCCGTGCTGTGTCTCAATTCTTTATATTGAACGACGTCGAAAAAATCGCTGGAAAAACGTTTTAGTAAGTATGCTTAGATGACAAAATAAACAATTTCGTCTCCTTGAAAGTATGAGGTCAGAACAGTCAACATTTTCTCTCCTTTTTTTTCCTTGTTGATGTTGACAAAATTTGGCTTCCACGCAATTAATTTTACATTTGAGAGCTTTTATCCTTTTTTATTGATTTTGATTACTTTTGAGGCATTTTGGCGCTATGTGGACGTGTTGAAAAAATAAATAAATCCAAAATGACGGATCCAAGATGGCGACTGTTTGGTTAACATGACGCAGTTATTACAAAAAATGACGTCATCATTCCATGCTACTTGCGTTAAGAGGAAACTTTTTCCACGTTCTAAGTTTCAGAATCATTGCTTGTCAGTTTGTATTGAAGTAACCAGGGGGAGAGGGGTGGGGTAGATTCCGGGCCCTCTGCCGCTCCTAGTAGAGGTGAGAAGGCTGGTCTGATTAGATTAAGTCACAAACCGCTTGAATAAATGCTGACGAGAATGGCCGGAAAAAAAAGACACAGGCAGTTTTTACAAAATGTATGACGACACAGGAAGAGCTAAAAGACAAACAATATAAACTGACAAGGAAACGTTTTTACCAAGTTTTTAGAAATGTATAAGTATAAAATTGTTTAAGTCAACGTGAATAATGAATCTAAATCTGCCTGCGTTCATTGTGAAAACACAATATGATTGGCTTTCGATTAATGACAAACAAATTGATTTTTTTTTTCATAGATCGTCAACAATTTAAACGTGACTGTTAAGTCACGGTCGTACGTCACCAACGACGATTTAATACTTAAGCTTCTATTCGTAACATTTGTTTTGCTTTCCTGTGAGATGAATCGGAAGGCGAATTTTATTTTAGCATTTTTCTGATAAGGAATCAAACCGTAGAGCCCTCTAAGCAATATTCGTCGTCTAAAGATGGAACCTGGCTTTACTAAAGCTGTTTCTCGATCTCGATGCAGCAAAGGAAAATAATTAAATTTATTTTTTCCATCCGTTAAGTCTTCAGGAGCAGCTGGTGATTATTGCCGACGTCTTCCGTAACAGAATCTAAATATTATTTCCAATAAGGCCAGTATGGACTACTGAGCATCCTGTTACTGTTTTCATAGGTTAAGAATAAAAATAAATTTTTTTTTTGGCGCAAATGGAAAATAATTAGGTTTAGAGAAAGATTCAATTGTTTTTTTTTCGGACACTTTCAATACGCAGTCGGCAAACTTGTTCACGTCAATTGATCAACTATCAGGGAGACTTTTTGACAGGGACGGCGGGGCCGGAGAGGCTGCTCCCCCCCCCCCCCCCAACCCCCCAATTTTAAGCAAAAAATACCTAAAATAATAATTTTACAAATATCTCCAGACCTCCTACAAGTTAGCGCCTATGGCGCTCGCTTGTAAGCACCCCCCCCCCCACACACACCCCGCCCCCCAATTCAAAAACCTCTCCGCCATCCCTCTTTGAATGTATTGGTTATTGAGCAGAGTAGGAACGCTCGTCACGTTCCGAGCGAGAAGCGACTGAAAACGAGCAGAGAAACTGGTCTTGGGCAAAAAACCATGAGGCAAACTCGCTCGTTTTTTTTTTTCCTTTCGTATGTATATCGTTACATTTATTGAAAGCCTAGCTGCTTATTTAAAAGCTATTTAAACCTGTTGCGCCAAACAGGAGGGGAAAATAATCAACCAAAGAAAGCTTGGGCTTTACTCAGTGTTATTGGCCTACTTATTCGAAACAAATCGAAATGTTGCAAAAAAATATAGCTATTCCAAAATATTTCAATTTAATAAAGATTTTCTTTATAGCTTCCGTTCCAAGCTACCGGTATGCCACGTAACATGTGCTTCTTTAACCAAAACTAGTCTCATTGCTTTTACACAAAACTTTATTTCTTTTTTAAACAATTGCGAGGCTAATTGAAGCCTTATTCTAGAAAAAAAACATCTCGTTACCTAACTACTCAACTGAAATGAGACGTAGAAATATAATTTCACTTAAAAATGTAAATGCTTGCGTAAATTTTTCTTCGGGATACGAAAGACTCGTCTTGTTACAGCTGTTGATGAAAGCAGTAAAATTTAAAGCTACGAAAATGTGATAACAACATAAGTTTCGTCAAGAGTGAAACCTGAGAGATGAAATGGATTCTCCGTGGGATCAATTACCATATCTTTCATCGCTCGAGGCAAGAATTCAGTAAATGCTGTGTTTGAAAGTGGAATTTTAAGTCATGAACTGGCGTACTTGAAACAAGAATCTGACTATCTACAAATAGTGCCTCAGACATTAACTGAAAAAAATAATAATAAATAGAACTCATGTCGCCAAGGAAACGGATTTCTGCCAAGGTCTGAAATATCGATTTCAGACTCGTCTTCGCCTTCCGTGACGAGAAAGGATGTTATTTTACCATTTTCGCTGGTCTTTTCTCAGTCGTGTTTAATTTTTAAACGTTTTACAAGCTTTAGCGGAACAGTGGTCAATATTTTGAACTTGAAGCAGCAAACGTAAGTCACGGTCACAGCTGAGATGAAATTGAGAAAAAATACGCAAAAAGACATAAATTTATGTAGGCTCACGCGCGTTAATTTTGTCATCAAGATAAGTTATTGACAGTGATGACGTCAAAACAGCTAGGGGATAACCGATTTCACAAGAAAATGTATCCCTGCAAGTCCGGCTTACAAGCCATATCTACCCTTGTTGTTTTATACGCATGTCGTTTTCGGTTAAATAAGCGGAATAAACCGTTTACCAACTTGACCTCAAAATTTAAAGCGATAAAACGAAGTGGCTATATTGCCTCAATCATTAAAAAACAAAAATATTAATATGGCTAGTAGGCTAAAGCGATCACTTTCCGCCCCTAAGATCTGCGGATTATTCTTTTGGTTGAAAACTTTCAGAATTATAAATTATATTTAAGCCAAGGAGAAGCGCGCGTCTTATTCTGTTGTTACTCCTTCCACTGTTTATTTTCCATTGCGACCGTTTCTATGAGCAAATTTACATAACACCATTTCGCTTTTTCGGACATTAATTTAAATTTTAACCATTCAGAGGTGAGGACTTTTTGAAACTGATGCGAAATTCGCAGAGTCCTGGACGGTGATTGGTACATAACTGACACCAAAGTGTGACAAGGCAGTCTTGTATTAATAAAATGACTCAATGGATATTGTTCAACGCGCGCTTTTATTAAAGTTTCTAATTGGCAATCACCCAATGGACTCATGAATATTTATGTCTGTGCAGGTGGAAAGCAGGATGTGAGAGCTTTGTAATATCGCCCCACAAATTACTTGTACTAACCTATCCTGTGAGGGAACCGATCTGCGCACAGCAACGATTAGCAAAACACTGCAACACAGTGAAGCGTACAAGGGAAGTTTCTTTACCAGCGAAAAAAAGGCTGATCAACGTCGAGATGCGAATAAAGAGAAAGTTTCAACAGCAGGTATAGATAACGCGAAGGAAAACACAAGAAATTTTAATTTACAGCATAGAAGCCGCTCTGTGTTTATACAAAAAATTACCATACGGGATTACTTCAAGTTTAGTTTTGGCCGAGTTTGGGTCCACGCTGAGGCTTTTCTTGGTAAAGATGACTTAACACTTGGTGGAAACCTACCAAATAAAACTCTCCTTGTCTATATTTTTATCAGGGGAGACGACGAACGAGAAAAATCATGTTAATGCGGTGGAAACCTGAGTGAAAGATGTCCGAAGAAACAGAAGAAAATCTTCCAAGTCCTACAAGACGGGACCGCATTGTGATTAACTGCGGCGGCGTTCGACACGAAACCTTCAGGAACACTCTTCGAAATTTCCCCGGAACAAGGCTTGCCTGGTGCATAGAAAACGAAAATAACAGTGCGGAGTTCTACGATGCAGAAAGGAATGAATTTTTCTTCGATCGACATCCAGGCGTTTTCGCAGCCATTATAAATTACTATCGCACAGGCAAACTACATAGTCCACACGACGTGTGCGGACCGCTCTTCGAAGATGAGCTTTTGTTTTGGGCGATCGACGAGAAGCAGATGGAACCATGTTGCTGGACGTATTACACACAGCATCGCGAAGCGCAAGAAAACTTGAAGTTTTTCGAAGCGGCGGAGATGTCGGACGATGATGACGATTGCAATTCTGAACTTGGCGAGATTGTATCTGAGAATTTTGGAGGGGAACAATCATGCTGGCAAAAATACAAACCGAGGATATGGAACGTCTTGGAACACCAGCGATCTTCAAAGCTAGCTAGGGTAAGTCGATTGAGACCCTTGTTTTAACACTGAAGATCTGTTTGAAAAAACGTTCGGAAGGATGGTGATCATATATACCGTTATTAATGAGTGTTTAACGTGCCGCGCGGTTTCTCCTTTCTACACTGGGAGTTATGGCGGCGTTTCATGAATTAATTCGAAAGTATCGTGCTGACAGGCTAGAAATGTCTGTGAAATGAGCAAAGAAAACACCACCCGTTCTCGGTGAAATTCGATCTCTGGTTTTATCTTTTTTTTTCGAAATAATACACTCGTTTTTACTTAAAATGATGCTATCTGCGAACCGTTCAAACCCAAGAAATAACATTATAATTATCACAAAGAAAAAAAAGGTTCAGCCGTTTTGAATTTAGCACGAAGGCAAATGAGACATTGTTGGGAAAAAAATAATTTCATCAATCTAGTCCTTTTTATGAAAAGCTGATATCAGAATTATCTACTTTTGTATTATTGTATATATCCCTAAAATACGTGAATTCTCATGAAGCGGTAACTTGCTATCGTGCAATAATCGTGATATTTTCCTTTCGGGCAGTTAAAGTTTTTGTTTAAACCCGGAATTTTCCAAACATCTGTTGTGGCAAATCTCCTTTCGAGAAATGCATGCGCGCGTTCTAGTTTTTTGTTTCACTCTTTTCTTGACTTGTCATGAATACTGAGAACCTTCGTTTAAACATTCATATATATTTATACAACTGTGTAGCAATCGTACATTAAGTTATCCCTTGAATAAATTCAAACCAAAGTGTGTGTCGCATTTATTCGCTCTTAGTTTTGAGAGAGTATTTAGTAATCGATATTATACACGACTTTCCCGGCAAAAAAATAAACGCGTTGTGACATAATATTACCCCATATAGATGTAGTAAAGCTGAATTTGAAATATCCAAATGTAAATGTTGTTTATATACCTCGATATAAACAGCTTTGCTGTGAAAGAAGCATCACCGGATAAAACTTCAACTCAAAAGAGTCAGCACTATATTTATAATTCCGCTTTGATGAATGTATGTTTTTTTGATGTTCTCTTTTCATGAGTCAGTTTCGTTTATCAACAATTTAGCGGAGGCATTTCATAGTTTTATTAATCTGAAGTAAAAACAACATTTAGAACGATTAATCTTTCATCATTCTAAGATAAACAGTTACAAAAGGATGGTATATTCATACGAATGCCTGTCACATAAACATCCCGAGGGCCTAACTGAGAAAGTCTCGTGTGACATTATTTTTCTCAGACGTACTTTCCGGGCTTTTAATTCTGAAAAGGTTATTAATGTTGTTTTTAATTCTCTATCAACACTGTTAACATATACACGGAAAATAAAACGTTAGAATTACAACTACCGGTGCTGGGTTTAGAATTTCACACAGATGTAAATTACAATTTAGTCTCTAGGTGAACCAGGACATTTGAATCATGCACGCCTTCTAATAAACAAATTACTGCCATAGTCGGGCATTTAAAATGGATTAATTATCGTTCTACACTTTCCTTGTCTAAAAAGTCGTCAAATTTTCATCGCTACGTCAATCTTCTTCAACCCAGTAAAAGTAACAATTTTCGTTCCCTTAATATATATATATATATATATATATATATATATATATATATATATATATATATATACATAAATATTAATATATTACACTTTTCTATTACATTCAATGAGATGTTATGGCTAATATTGGTTTGTACAAAAGAAGTCATTTCACAGTGAGTTTCGTGCCTTAAGCGAAAAGGTTTTCAATTCAATTCATCAGATAGAAACACATTTACCCTATTTATTTTTCTCTCCAATTTTCAACTTCAGGAGTCTGGTTCGTACTTGATTTTGCTTCTAATCCTTTACAAAAAAATTAATAAAACCTTGATTTGAAGTTCACGTAAATAATTTTGATGAACAAACTTTTATTACCTGGCTGATGAACAACTATAATTTTTCATTTTTGATACTAGGAGCATCTGTTTTCTTCATTAAACGAACGCCTATGCTGAACATGTAACTTCTTGATAAATAATTAATTGCAAAATAGCTTTTAAACTCCAACATGGCACAGTGTCCACATTGCTTTCAATTACTGATTAATACCAGCGTGTTTTCCCCGCGATTTAGCCTCATGGCCGTATGAAAGAAAATATTTGAAATTAATCCTACTCTGTTTTTAGATGTACACGGCCCTTGCTTCATACCGTTACTTAACTCTGCTATTAAATGAAGAACTGTATCAAAATTACTTTCAAATCGAGAACGAAACTTAAAATAATACTTTATCATTGAAATATGGAAAATCTCATAGGGAATTCAAAATTTGAAGTTTCTTGTTAGGTTTGGTTAAGTGCCCCTTACAGGAAAACCAAGCAGTTTGGTTTGTGACTTATTGTTTAATGAGGAAGGGATAATTTTTGGTAGTTTTGTCATTGGACAGTGAAGTGCGTTTATAACTGATTTTTGGCCCAAACTTAACATTTATTTATCTTTATTTATGCACGGAAAATCGTTAGTTACAAATGCTAAAAAAAAACACTATTATACAAATATTATAATATAAACTACAAAAATCAACTGGCTCTCATCATTCCTGTTCGGGAACCCAAAGAGGGAAACTGGGCTTTGATCCTCTTGATGTTTAGCTGAAGTCGTTCCGGATTTTTAGTTTATTTTCTCTCTTTGCAATTTGTATTTTCTCTGTTATTGTAATTTCCATCAGCCAAATGCAACTAATTCTTTATTTATTAATTGTGCCTAAGTTGCCACTGAAAATATCGAAAGACAATGATAAACCAAAAAGAACCAAGAATGATTAATGTTGCATGGAAAGAACGAGAAGGATTACGTAACTAGCAAGCTAACATGAAAACCTTGAGTAAACGTTCGAAAGTGCCAAATCCATTTCGTCTCTTTACCTGAGCAAGGTTCTTTCTGTTCAAGGCTTCCTCGCCAACTTGTAGAGATCTAACGTTACTTGGTTTTCATCGTTGAAATTCTAACGACTTATCACCCAAAAGCGATCGAGTAAACCAAGAAAATATATAAATTTATAGCATGTTTTCCAGCCCAAACAGTTATAATAGTTTTCAAATTAAAATGAAGTTTTTAAAAAAATAATTACACAACTTTCGTACGTACAAGTAAGGTTAGTACATACATAGTGCCCGAGAAATTTTCGAACAGTATAACTGTCTTTAAGTATCACTTAAGGTCCTGGTCAAATGTTGAACTTCACATGAGACGCGCTAAATTGCAATTTGAGTCGAACCAAACGGGTAACGCTTGACCGTTGGATCAAACGTCGAACTTAATTCGAATTTAGATCTAAATTCAGTTGGACAAACTCAGTTGGGTCAAACGTCGAACCTTATTGCGGCATTATAAAGCGGAGAAAACTAACGTTTACTAACCTTCTTGGTAAAATCTGTTCATAACTTTTCGTTTCAGATCATCTCATGGCCACCATATTGGCGAACTAGACACATCAGATTGTCAGTTAAATTAAAGTTTTTCTCCAAAAATTTGGTTGACGAGAGAGCTTAATCAAAATCTAATCGTTGAGCAAAACGTTTCTCAAGGTTGCATCTATAACATGCAAAAGAGAGCTTTATCTGAAGTAGTTTACATTGTTGCAATTGAGTAGAATTTGATTTCACTCAGTAGAAGATAAAAAAAAAAGTAATGACAATATATTAGAAGTTTCGGTGGATTAGGCAATGTGAAACTATAATTGTGGATACTATGTGCATACTGTATGGACCTATATGAAGAAGTAGATACTAAAAGTTAACACCAGATTTATCCTTATGAGTGTTGTTTGAGCCTATAAGTTTTTTAACAATAGCAGGACCTTCGAGCTTCTATGTATCATGAATGTGTTTCAGTGTTTCATTTGCACGCGGGCACACGCGCGGTTGCTACGATACCGCATTTGGTAGATTCCAATCTTGTTTTTGTTTCCTTTTGTTTTGTTGCATTGTGTTTTGTTTTAGTTTAGTTTCGATTGAGAAGATTTATCAAACACTCAAGACAGTGTCTAACAACATGTTCAAATACTTCGAAGTCAAAAGTGCTCCGAATACATGTCGTTTTTTCTACTCTTTTCTCGGTATTTGGAAATGTGCTTAAACACGGTCTTTCGTGTTTGATATATTACGTCTCAATTGATCTCCACCGATCTTAAGCACTCTTGTACTAATTTGGGTGATTATTACCATCTCTGTTGTGCTTTTCTACCTAACAAAACTCTCTGTAAGTTTTCATGGAGTTGAAGACAGATCTATGCATCATAAAAATTTACTAGTAATTTTCTCTCTTTGCTCACAGATGATGTTTATGGTGTCACTGATGTTTATAATTCTGTCTGTCCTGGCTTACTGTGTGCAAACTCTTGAGCAGGTATCTGGGAATACGTCAGCCCGCCTGGCCATGGTAATTATCGAAGGCGTCTGCGGAATCTGGTTTACTATTGAGTTCACACTCAGACTAGCAACTTGCCCAAGCAAACAGGACTTTGTCAAGCAAATAATGAACTGGGTTGATTTTATTGCCATCTGGCCATTTTATGTTCGTATTTTAACGACAAATGATTACCCGCACGGGGAACCTCGTATCGAATACGATATCCTAGCAATATGCCGGTTGTTCCGCCTATTCAGGTTTTTTAAAGTTAATCTTGGATTCCAGATTCTTAAGCAAACAATGATCGCCAGCTCACGTGAATTGATGCTGCTGGTTCTGCTTCTGATCGTACCGGTTATTATATTCGCAAGCTGTGCTTATCTGGCGGAGAAGAGAGCCAATCCCGACGACTTTTCTTCCATCTTGGCTTCGTTTTGGTGGGCCGTTATCACTATCACCACGGTGGGCTATGGCGATGATGTTCCAATAACACCCACTGGGAAAGTCTTTGGTGCGCTTTGTGCCGCGCTGTCAATCATCATCACTGCGCTTCCAATCTCTATCATCGGCAGTAACTTCTCACTATACTACTCGCATGCACAGGCGCAGATGAAACTCCCTAAGAAATCAAAGCGTCCCATGGTTGGTGCTGCAAATGCCTTGATGTTGCAGTCCGCAAGACCAAGCGAGGACCTGACTAGTACAGATATGACAGAGGGAAGGCTGGAAACGAGAAAGTCGTCACCCGTTGTTAATGGATCTCTGGGTGGAGATACGAAAGTACACCCATATCGGGGAAGGTAAGCTCAGCATTCAATGACGTCATTGCTTGTACTTTTCCTCATTAACATATGACTTTTTACAATGAAGGCATCACGTTAGAAATGAATTGACTACAAACATTTAAAGAACTTGTGAAACTTAGTAATTGGTAAAATGTTTTACTCTTTGGATGTAAAAATTCGAGGAAAAATTGACTTTCAAAAACTGCAAAATTTATGGGTGGCAAAAGCGCTAATGAGCTCATACATTCTTTGTAAAATTTTGAGCTTTTTAACCCGCGTTGCACAAAAAGTATTCAATACATCGGGCTCAAATTCCTTGCATTGAGACAGTTAACCGTGCTATGCCCGTTCAATATTCAGAGCTAATGCTTTCTTTAGCTCCGTCAGAAACTGTATCGCTTATGTTAAAGAGGCAATTTTTGTAAACAAGGATTCTCCCTGATAGACTCTTTGCACGATCCGATCTCATGGTACAAAATCAGCCATGCTGCCGGGACGCATGTTACACGGTAGGACTTTCAAACCAAAGCAACTCACACCAGTCCAGCTTGACTTTTCACTGTTTTGGAAGTCTCACTGTGTAACTTGCGTCCCAGCATGGCTGATTTGGTACCATGGAGTGACCAGGTCCTGCAAAGGGCTTATCGTCAAAAACCCCAGCTGGAATGCCGCAGACAGCTACAGGCCACTACCAGTTTTTATTTTCATGAATTCGTTTAGACTTCGTAGTGCAAGAACAGGACGTTTGTAAAGAAACATTATCCAACATAGCGGCAAGCCAAAACACGAGGTACCAGGCTTGTGAACAACAATAATAAAATTCTGTATCAGGTATATACTTATTCGGCTTGCAAGGTTTCGTCTTTAAGGTGGCTTCCTAGAGTATTTACAAACACTCGCCCTATAGAGCGCGAGTTAGAAAAGGAAACTTAGTTAATTTCTCTTAAAGTTTTCCCTGTCGAGATTTACCAGTATGGGTACTGTTAAAATAAGGCTTATTTTTTTGGTTGTCAATTTTTGGATTAAGACCGTTACCATGGCAACATCTCATCTAATGACAGGCAGATATATTCCTCATTTTGGCCTAAACTCCTTAATATTTATATTTTCCTTCGGTAAAATTTTTTCATACTTTACGACATCATGGAAATGATATTGCCTGACATTTTGAATTGCTAAAAAGTCAAGGTTGTTCAGACGGTTTTTCCAATATTCAGTAATTTGTCATTCTTCTAAATATATTAGATTAGCTCTGACAGATTTTAACAAAAGTAGAGTATTTTATAGTAATTGTATGTGGTTACAACTGAGCCAAATTTAAAAAAAAAATCACCAAAGGAAACCCGAGAAAATTCACTGTCAGTTTTGCTTTTTGTCCTCATGTTGACGTCACAAAAATCGAAAAACACTTACGTTTTCCTTTGAGCGCGCGCAGATTACTTGAGCTTTTGTCCTATGCGCGCGGGCAATCGTAAAACTACAGGGACACCTTAAGCTTGAATTGCGACAATAATTTGGAATTGGACATGAAATGCGCACGCGTCGTATACCGTGTGACTAAATCAACGTTTGGAGGTAACTGAAATATTTTAAAGAAGCTACGTCACGGTTTGTGCATCTTGAAAAGTTAAGCCTAAATTTTTCAATTTCGTCGTTTGTAATCCGTGTCAATCTTCTCCATCCTTAACCATTCTTGTTACTTTATGGTTTTTTGTTATCTCTATAATGCTTCTCTATCTTATTAAATGACTCTTTATGACTTCAATTTGAAGGTGATTTTCTATGTGGCCAAAATAAGCTCCTCTAATCCAGTGTAACAAATAGTAAATCATTCCGGGTTCTCTGCGCTACCTGCTGAACTAACAAATAATTTACACGTCTTCTCTAGGGCTAGACGAGCACGGTCCTCTTTGTACGCTGGGGGCATGGCTCATCGACAGTCTTTCCCAGTTCGCTCTAGAAGCAGTGAAGAATTCATTGCAGTTAACAGTCCACCTCTGGACGACAGAAAAAAGAGCCACACCAGTACTCAGAGTACTACGATTGACACTCCTCCCAAAAGCCCCCCTCACTACGGGAATACCTTGACGGTGGATCCACCGGAGCTCTCGGAAGCTATCACAGGATTTATAGATGAACCCATTGAACAATCATCACCAAAATGCCCGCCTATTGTTCACCGGGAGAGTGAAGAGTTCGAAATTGATGACATCGACAACGTGCTCGCTTCTATGAAACAGAAAGAGAACAAGGAACATTTGGTAAATGGCAGTGCGCGGCCGGGTTCTCCCTGTAGACCGGGAACCCCTGGGAGACCGGGGACCCCAGTAAAGAAGAACCATGCAGTCCGGTTTGTCAAACCAACATTAACAGTGACTCTTAATACAGATAGTAGAGGAATGGTAAATGAATCATTCGATGAGGAGACACAAGAAGATGAAAATGAGAATGAAGAGCCCAAAAAGAACGTGGAACCAATGTCACCGGTTGAAACTAAGTACTCCAGACGTCGGACAGCACGGAGTTCGGGCCTCTCGTCAATAACAGACTTACAGACTCATCGGACGTGATATAAATTCAGGATTTGGTGAATCAGTGATTAGTGTATAACTGAGTCGATAATCGATAATTCTGGTAGTTGTCGGTTAGAGAGGAATAGAAAATGGCATAGTCGTGGAAAGCACTAAATACTCTGAAAAGGGTTGAGTTCTCTTTTTTTTTTGTTTCTGAGGGTCTGTTTGATACACTATATAACTGAGGGTGCGTTCCTTTAGATTGATCTGGATCAGTGATCCAAGATCACTCAGATCATGGTACATCAAATGAATCGATGAATCCACTCTGGTAACGGATTCGTCGGTTCCCTTCATGAAACATGATTCGATTGATCTTGGGTCGTTGATCCTGATCCAGATCATCCCAAAGGAACGCACCCTAAACTTAATTGTCGATCTCGATATGGCGAAAGGCGCGATATATCTTACGAACGCAGACATGAAAGCCTGTTTTCACTGATTCGCTAAGTCCTGTAGAAATGTCGACTCAATCATTGCTTGATACAGTCAATGGCAAAATTGCTGGAGTTCCAGTCTCTCGTGCCGCGTGGTGTCAGTCATTAAAGTTTGATCTAAACTGAGATGGTGCACAATACAAAACCGAGATGACTTGGTGAGTGTCACAAGAAATTGTGTTGCAACTAATTACAACAAGCAAGAGGCTGGTTTCTGGTAAGTGGGAAACAAGCTGAACCGTGCCATTACAACACTGCAATGGGTCGGGTTGGGGCAGCATTGCTCAAAGGCCCTTTCTTCCTACAGCTTGAGGAAACAATGGAAAATGTACTAGACAGCATGCAGCAAGGTTAACAGTCAACCATAAAATCTTTTTACATCATGAGAATTTCAATATTAATATTAATAGTAGTGTTAATATTAATATCGTGTAAATATATCCTTGCCCTATTTTCTGGCAATTACTTTGATATGGACTGAATATTTTCTCAGTAGACCAACATAATGAAGTGATTTTATGTATATTATTGTTAGAAAAGGCCAGAAGACTATGGAGAAAACAGCTTCGATTCGTTGTCTTAAAAGAATTTGCAAATGCACAACAAAATCAACCACATGTCAACGTTCAGTAGCATAAATTAAGCTGGTTTCCATAAAAATAGTTTTTCAATTTTATCTTTAATCCTTGTATAAATTTGCTAGTGCAAATAATTTCCTGTAAAGCGAAGTCCTTTACATTGAAAGGCGGGAAATGACTCTAGTCCTATAACCTGATTGGCCAAGAAACAGCACGCTTGTCGCAACTAGGATATCGACGGCCAGAGTAGATCCAACAGACTTTTGCAAAGCCAAGGGAAAGATTATCATTTCTTGCGAAGGTCAATTTAATTTACTCGATTTCGTTTCAGAATTTTCAACTTCATTAGGTAAACCAAAAGTAGTTTTGAAATTGCGGTGTGCTTCGCTTGTCAGACCATGCAAAGCGTTTAAACTGCACATCATGAGAAAAAAATAAGTTACTTCGACTTACTTCAACTTGGAAAAAATTACATCCAAGTTACATTTTGTAAATTTTGTACAATTTGGTCTCTACGTCTATCTTAATTAATTGAGAGAATATTTTCCTATTGTAACATAAACATTACTAGTAGAGCATAATTGAGCGGCTTATACTGTTGGTTTGTACGCCCGCGAGTCATAAAAGAGATCATTGAAATTTCCACTATGGGAACCCAGCGTAGACTCCCATTTAAAAAGGACGGAGGTGCTCTTCGTACCATTTAGGGGTTAAAAAAGCGGTTGTAGTACCTCTTTGGGGAGTCAGCCTCAAAAGGTCCACAGGGGGATCTCTCGCGGTACTTTTTAGGGTATTGAGCCGAAAAAAGTCAGTGTCTGTTTAATGTGTTGTTTTAAAATTGGTACGCGGCTTGAGGGAGAAAAATTTCAAGCCACGCCCACAAAACAGGATCTTGGTACTTCTCAAGGGTTCTTTCCACAGCCAGTTCCGACAAGCACCCCCGTCCTTTTTATACAGGAGTCCATCCCCGGTGGACTGGTCATTACGCCTAACTACAACAAAAATAAGTATATTGTGGAAGACTGAGATACAAACGCACAGTTTAAAAGAGATAATTCTCGTTTCCAGAGTTGAAATATTTCCTTGTCAATATTTCACTTTTTAACTTTAGGGCTGCAAGGTTTCACACGAATCTCACTAATTGATTCCAATGTTATGTAAATGACAAATAATAGTGATTGTTTAACTCTGTTTATGAACAGAAATTAAATTTGACGTTGAGATTTGGAGCGTTTGACTAATGAAAACTGCTGAAGTCTCGCTCTATAGAGCTTCTATTTAATAGAGTGCTAGTTTTTAAAGTAACTACATTTAGTAGTAATTATTCCAGTGTCATGATTCATGTACCTTTCGATATAAAATGAACGATTAATTGAAAGTCAGTTGACCTTCAATGAGAATAAAGCAAAAAAAAAAAAAAAAAAAATGGGGATTGAATTGATTTAAAATCAGGGCCTCTACCAACTGAAGAATCAATTTTTCTTAACTAAAATGATTTGACAATGGACCATTTTTGTATTTTCGGTATTAAACTGGAAGTAGGTTGACCTTGAGGCTAATGCGGGGAGTCTTTTCAAATGCAAATGTTGTGTTCTCTTTTTAATGATATTCCACCGCGTGAGCCCGCCTCCATTACAAGCTAGTTTCAGTCCAAATCCCGAGAATACGAACATCGCCTATTGTTGCTGCAGTATTTCCGCACTCTAGTTGCCAAAGCGAGGTCTTGGTAAACAGCGTTTTTACCGGTGCCCCACTGCCTGTATGTGTTGGTGCTGAAACCTCACAATTCACTGACCTAATGGCTTAGTAATAAGTTACTTTCACACAGACTACGAAAAACTCTCAATTCGGACTATGTTAACACGAGACATTCTGGTGTGACTGTAGTTTATTGAGGAAGCGTTAGTCAGGCATCTGATGCAGATACATTCCGTCTAATAAGAAAATCTGTATCCTTGCAAATTACAACTATTGGTTCTAATAATTAGAACCTGTACTACGCCAGATACGAAATTAAAACCACTAAAAAAACCACCCATAAAATGTGGCCCCTAAAATATTTGGAAGCGTATTCTTCATCTAAAGCAGCAGCACAAGACCCCGAGGAAAGAGTGTAAAATCATTAATAACGTAGAACATTTTACAATTATACAAACAAGTTTTTATAACAAGAGCTTAATAGATATAAATGGACGAACGCTAAGACTGACAAACCCAGAATGACCTAAATCTCCCGCCAAAAGTCTAAATAGTCTGCGTCAGGGGAGACAATCTATGCAGCCGAAGTTTATTCCCGGTTTCTGTTGCATGAAGCGTCTAGGACTATTTCTACTCCTCCTAGGTGGGATGCCAGTCCATTCGAGAGTTACCCCCAGCGTTAGTGTCTTGCCCAAGAACACAACACAGCATCCTCGGCCAGGGCTCTAATCCGAACAGCTCGATCCGGAGACGAACGCACTAACCGTGAGGTTATCGCGCCTCCTTCATGAACTATAACAAGTGGTATGCGACCCCTAACCCACCCCCTCTCTGCATTATACTCGACTACATGCACAACGCCCGAATTGTCCTTAAGTGTACGAGTTGCTAGTGTACTCTCAAATCATGGTTGGACTGGGTACTGTCTGGAACAAACATTACATTAGCGACATTAAGCAAACCAGGAAGGGGAACGACAACGAGAACGCCACCAAACATAAAGTTTTATTATCCGGCGAGGCGTAGAAAGGATCATCACGAGCGAAATGAAAAACACACCTTATCAGTCTCAATTTATTTCCACTTTTATAAGCCCATGCTGTTTGAAATCTCTGAATTAATGGTTAGCCGTCAAACAGAAAACGTCTCTGAGTATGTTTTTTTTTTTTACACAACCCTACTCTGCTCATTTTAAAGCAATAAATTCAAAGTGCGGGAGAACATTTCAAAGTGTATTCATCAAGCATGAATTCTTAGAAAACCCGGTCCCTCTAAAATCCTCAAAAACAAATCCGGAATTAGTTACAAAGCCAGGGAAAAGGCCCTGGGAACGAGGATCGCAGGCGCAGTGGCCTCATGGTTAGTGCGCTTGTCTCCGGATCAAGCGGTCCTCGTTCGAGCCTTGGGTGGGGTCATTGCGTTGTGTTCTTGGGCAAAACGCTTTACTCTCACAGTGCCTCCCCCCACCCAGGTGTACAAATGGGTACCTGTAAACTTAATGCTGGGAGGTAACCCTGCGATGGACAGCGTCCCATCCAGGGAGGAGTAGAAATACTCCTAGTCTCTTCATGCTACGGAAACCGGGATAAGCTCCGGCCTGATGGGCCACTTGGCTCGTATATAGACTTAACCTACCATTTACATCACACGGGATTTTTGGCATGGCTTGAATATAATATATTGGTACTTATATCAATTTCCTCCCATATGATCCTCATCCTTTCTACCTGCATGGTCCGAGCACGTTTGAAAGCCCAACTGTATACAGTAGCCAATTTTATCGAAGTCGTACCAACAATTTCGTGTGGTATAATTGAATTTTGTGTGATGTCATGACAACAAAACAATCTTCAAAGATTGCTTATTTAAACTTCCCGACCAAAGGAGTAATTCTCACAGAGTTTACATTTCATTCCGTGACATTCCCCGCAAGGTAAACAAAATTGCAAAATGGTGTCATAAGTGGGTAAAACAAGCTAAGGGTGGGAACGGATGGGACCGAAAACGACAGAATATGAACAAAATAGCTTTGTCCGTGCAAATTTTGCGATCTACTTTCAGGTAAAAGAAGAGAGAATCTGTTGAAACTCAGTATCGGAACTTAGTTCCAATTCATGAAAATGAGTCGCTTTCAAAGCAAATGTGTCCGCGCCTAAAGTGCGCATGTGTGTAGAATTCACAGTAGAATTCACAGTAGATTTTCTTTCAAACTTTACCTATTGGCTGCTTATATCAAGAGAACTTAAATTTTGAAATAAAAAGAGGGTCTTCCGGTGTTAGGAGCAGGAGAACTTTTCAGGAACGTATATATTTGAACCATTTACTTAACGTTTTGTGAGCGCAGAATGACCGGGAGAAAGTTAAGCGAGAAAGTTAAGCGAGAAATACATCAATGGATGTATTGAATCAATGTTAAGGAGCAATTTGATGTACGTTATGTACGTTGATGTATGTCCATATTTAGTCGACAGGGATTCAGTATGTTCCAAGCACGCAGTGTTCTTGAGACCACATATATGTATTATCTTTTACGAGTGTTAGCTATGCTCTAATTTTCAGTGATATTGTTTTACTCTGAGATAGAAACTGATCTATATTCACTGTGTAGAAAGAAGGTGATCGCTGCATTCAAACTAAATGAAAAAATAACTAGGTCCCGGTACTCGTTTCCGAGAAGAAAAACGATGATTTGTCTCTCGCAAGCCAAGCCGTTTAGAAAAAGCCACCATTTTGTTCATGTGCGCGCGCTAATTGTGCGTGATAGTCTGCTCAGCAAGAATACGCAATCCAATACCGCGGCGCACTTGCCTTGGGCGTACTGCTGTTTCTAGCAAGGAATTTAATGATATTCTTCTCGTGTACAAGAAAAGGTATCTTAATTAATAATAAACCCGCCATATTTATCCCCCGCAGACCGTTGTCGATCTAGTGCTTACAAAAGGGCTTTTTTCTAAGGGTGGAAAATATATTTCGATTACTTCTGTTAATTTCCAGTAGAACTGCCTCTTTCTCATACATGTTTAAAAGATCTATTCTAGGTTTGGTTGCTTGCTTAACAAGAAGAAATGTTTTAGACAAAACAAAGGCGTAAAAAGGCTTCAAAACCATCACCAAGTATGCATTTACATTAATTTTAAAAGCTATACTCTTTTATGTTTAAGTGCTTCACGCTGTAGAAACCAGCGAGTCATATTTTAATGTGGAATCATTAGGTCTTACGCAATAGCCCGTCAAAAGCTCTTTTGACAAAATAAAGATAAAGCTCATTGGAATGATTAATTAAGGTCGGCTTTGAGCTGTTTTAAATTACTTGAATCAAAACATTCCCACCAAACAAATAATTACAAATGGTTGGACATTAATTTGTAGCTTCGAATTTCAGTCTGAATTTTACATCGACTTTATTAGATGCTATTTGTGATATTTCCGCTAGGACAGTACGAATCCTTATTGTTTCTTAATCCTCGTTTATTGCAGTGATGCTAAATCTTCTCCTAGGTTTCCGAACTGCTCGGTAAAGAATTTAAACCACCATCGTAACAAACAACGGCTCCTCGGGCTGGTTTTTAACGATACCTCAGCAACTGACGCAATAAAGCCCTATGGCTTAAGCATTTCAAAAGTTACCTTAAATGAGACGAATAACAAGAGGATTTCTCCATATCAAGTCGATTATTTTAGTACAATCAAACTATTGGCGTTAGCGGGTGGTCCACGAAAATTAAAAATCTTAGGAATAAAATGACTCTGGAAATGCGTAATTATTTTTATCCGTCATTTCCATCATGGGCTCATTTTCAATTAAAATTCTTTAAGAAACTGGCAAGGGGTTCCCGTAGAAATTCAATTTCTCCATTCTTTTTTCATATCATTAGGTACAAAGCGCCTGATTTGGATATTCAGTTCTATTTCCAAAAAAATTTAAGCCACTAACAACAAACTAATTAACAATTGTTGTGAGTTTTATAATTTTTGCCAGCTTTGAATTTAACTCTCATCTAGTGTAGGGTGTTGACAGCTAAACTGTTCTGCTTAAACACAAGAATATTAATTCCTTTCGCAGTTGAGTCAGTAGACGACATTTTGGCTAGACGTACAAATTTCCTCCTGGTGGTCTTTGCCGCAAAATCTAGCTCAGGTCTGTGATTCGGGAGAATCGCTTTTGTTCGGTTTTCCTTCAACCGCGCGTTATTGTGTTCCTCTAGTTTGTTCTTGCAAGATCTTGATGTGTTAAGCTTTAGACTGCTGTTTTGATAGGAAAAGTCGCCGGTAATCGATGCGAAAGATGAAGATTTGAAAGCTTTTAGTCCATAGGTCAAAGTCGGTTTTTGATTGGTTAATAGTGCGGTCCATTGTATTTAAATATTGATTTACGATGTAAAACAAACCTTGGGGCCTTAATAAATTAACTAGAGTACTTCTGGAGCCTGTACCGTAATCTAGTATATATTCTGCACGCTCAGATGTCATTTAAAGGTGTAATTTAATCGATGGTATAATTCAGGCTCTGGAAGCGATAACCCTCTTCTTATAACAACGGCAGAAAGGCCAGCAATCGGCCACGTTATGTTTCAAATGCAAATGTGTTTAAATTACATGGAGACTCGGCCAAACAGGTGGCCAGCCAGCGCGAGTGATGATGAATGTAACCTATGCGTTGTGAGTTGAGCCGAGCGGCACTTTCATTTCAAGTGATTTTTTTAATTGAGAAAATGGCCGTGCACAGCTGAGATATCCGCTCCATGCAGACGGACCAAACTCGAACGATGCTCGAGCCAGGACTGGGAATTGCGCGGGCGAAATCCGAGTCCAACTTCGAAGACTCGTTGCCAGCGCGCGTCCTAGCGAAGGACCGGGTTATTATCAACGTAGGCGGCTATCGCCACGAAACGTACTTAAGCACGCTTAGGGTTGTACCGGATTCAAGGCTAGCCTGGATCGCGGAAAATGCTTCTAAACAAGCCGAGTACGATCCGGAAAACAACGAGTACTTTTTTGACCGCCACCCTGGGGTCTTCGCCAGCATTATCAATTACTATCGGACCGGCAAACTTCATACTCCTAGTGATGTGTGCGGACCACTGTTTGAGGAAGAGCTGGCGTTTTGGGGGATAGACGAGCTTCAAATGGAGCCGTGTTGCTGGAGTAATTATACCCAGCATCGAGATGCACAAGCGACACTGAAGGCATTCGAAGGATTGCAAAAAAGCGTCGAGGAATCTGAAAATGAAGCCAGCGCGTTCAAAGTTCGACACAAGGAATCTTCAAGAACGAAATGGAAGAAAGAAATTTGGGCCATGTTGGAGCAGCCATATTCTTCAAAATACGCGCAGGTTTGGAATCTACATTATTTTACCTTATTTCTTTTTTCATTTCACTGCTAAAGGCAAATTAAATAATAATAATAACAACAAAAATTTTGATGTTTATAAAAGCAATTTTACTCAGCAAGTTTCTTGTGAAGGTATCGCGATTTTTTTTCCGCTTTTACTTCAACCAGGGCAGGCGACTAATTTACATGTAATAGATCGAATTTAATACTTTTTTTTTTTTTCTTTTTTCAAATTTAGGACGGAAGTGAGATGTAGTTGCACAACCGTCGTCAGTTTCTACCGTTTGAGTGCGAAATCGTGATTTTAGTTGTTCCGGCTAAATCGATAAGAGTCGGAGCTTGTGCCTAAAGACGGAATTTCGTTTGCTTTTCGGTTTTCATTTTGCACGTTTCTGCGCGTATGCAAATTAAAAAATCGAGCTGGCATTTTGACTTGTCAAGTGGATGCGTTTTGAAACTACAGCTAAAATACTTGTGGGAGTGCGTATCGATTTACCACTCAAAACAATTTTTTTTATTTTTAAGCATTTAAATTGAAAGTCATCTTAACGCAGACTACGTCAAATTAAACGTAAATTTGCTTCCAACTTGTGTAGAGGTCACATATCTCACTGCAGAACCCAAGCCTCGAAGCGATGGTGTTGTTTGATGTTATTTATATTTAAAAATTCGTCAACATTGTTGTCTGTGTATGTAGAATCGCGTTCTGAGTTTTAAGCGCGTTTCGCTGTCAGAAAACATGTCAACACAATGGCCTACTGTTAAAAATGATGACATGAAACCCGATGGCTATAGCAACATGGCAGTTATAAGAAAATTCTCTCATTATTAATTATGGTAATAACTGTTTGCATCAGCTTGCGAAATATCATCTTGTAGACGATTTCTTCTTCATCAATAAATATTATTATCTCTACTTGCTTTGCATTCGATATTTTGAAAACGGGCTCTTAAGATCGAACCAACAACAGCTCAACACCAGTATTTCTAGAAATGTGCATTTTAATTTTGCGTCGAAACAATTTTGATACAATATATGTTTTGGCTCCGATAAACAATAGCCAAACCGTCTACTGCGGGAACAACAAAATACATTCTAAAAGTCTAAAAAGGGCATACTTCCTATTACACGACATATAACAGTTAAGTTCGACCCCTTCTTCATATTTACTGTTAACTATCTAATGAAAGCAATGATAGAATACTCCTTTGAATCGATCGACCCCTATCATTTGAAAATACCTAAATGGACTCATTTCACTGTTACGGTTCATATAAATTAAATCTACAGTCGAGTTTGCAAGGATTTTTCTCGAAACCAGGAAGTATCGTTGAAGGTAAAATTATGCAGTATCAAAAAAGAAATTGCATTGATTCGCTCGCGAGTTCAAGGCCATCTGTAAATTTTCAGTGCATTTCAGGGGAAAGAAATGAGGAACTGTTTTCATCAGCCTTCAGCGAAACATAATTTTAATATGTATTCAGGTGAAATAAAGAATCGCCTTGGGTCTTGCTCTAAAGTAGATCCGTGTCAAATTGTTTACTTAATAATCAAAAACATACCTGTCCACGAGTTTAATACTTTTTTCGCGATCTTGAGCTTTTTATATATATAAAACGCATTTGACAGAGTCACTGGTATGTCCATGACTCCAACAACAAAATGTTCTTTTTCATAGTTTATTTTCCTTGTCCACGCGAAAACTTTCTTATTGGTGCAAAAGACGTATTGGCTGTTATCCCTGGCACGAAATTGCAATCAACGAACGTATAACAAAGCTACTTACAGCCGACACTTATTATTAATGTTTTAAGAGAAAGCAAAGTATTGAAACCTGTGTTGCGGTCCATGTTTGTGTTAACGCGACAAATTTCGATGCATCCCATGTAAATATTATTTTTCTTACACCATTTTATATATGCCATGAACTGCGATCATCCCTCGAAGTGCTATTACTCGCTCTATCCGACGATATTACATAAAAAAAGCTGCGGAGTTCAAACGCTTTACCGCTTTCAAAACAAACAATTTCAGTGTCTGTCGTGGAGTCGTACAATACATCTTGCACATTATTTTAGATATAAGGGTACCGTTATGTATTTTTATTTTTCGTATTCCAAGTATCTCAGAGTGAAAGAAATCGCAATCGTTTTTGCTGTTATATTTAGCGTTAAACAGTAACAGTCGAATCTGTTAAACATGCATGTATACTGATTTCGTGCAATGTTATTTGCAACAAACCTTCATCTGCCAATTTGTTTACTCTCTAATGCTAAATTTGCCTTGCGAGCTTATTTCAGTACAATCAGTATGCTGATTTCGTACAATGTTATTTACAACAAACCTTCATCATGCGAGCTTATTTCAGTACAATCAATTTAAACGACTGACCGGTGAAATTAACAGAATGTTACCTTTCAAGTCTCATATATGTGATATTAACACTAATGTACGAAGAATAATATTTGACAAACTTGTGTTTGAAGTAGTATATGTATTATTGATACACTTTTTTTTTCTAAGAATATATGATTTATAAGAAAATCGAGGCTAAAATGTTTGACATTTTTTATAAGAAATTTTATAAAAATATCGAAGATTTTAAGAATATTTAAAAAAAACCTGAGGCTGAGATTTTGAAAAGAACATAATTTTTTGTGTTGAAAATTTGTAAATACAATACAATTATATGTTTCTAACTAAAACTATGGAATTCTTCCTTTCTCTTAACGGTGAAACCAGCCAAAAAGCACCAAAATCTGTACTGGTCGTATGTTCGATGCTAAAAACATTTCTGCAAGAAGTTATGTACGTCATATCAGGCCTCTTTGCCTGCAGGCTGGCTCCAAATGCTTTTTAAAACACTGTCTAGACACCTCATACATTCGAAAACAGAAATGTCATACGCTGTAATCTAAGAATATTCACAAGAATATATCAGGTCAGCCTGAAATCGGCAGAAAAATAAGAATATTCAGCCTCGGCGGAAAAAAACAATATTCTTATAACAAAAAAGTGTATGCGCAGCGAATGTAATTGAAGCAAAGGCTGTTAGCAATTCAAGTACTTTAACAGATCTCGAATGCAGTAGCACAGGAAATGAACCACAACTAGCTGCCTGCTGTAGTGTATTATTCATGGGCACCAGCTGAGTACGAAATATGGTCACACGAATCCCCAGTCTTGACACCTTTGTCTTGTATTAAATTAAAACCGAAAGCTTTATAACCGTGTTGAACCATTCAATACGTGTCTATTTGCAATATTGTTACTAACGCTCTTTGACACGAAGGCAGAAGGTAGTGTTTTGTCGAACGTGCGCCATTTTCGATAACGTGTCTTGAGTGAAAAAGAAAGGAATATAAATTTGAGGTTCGCATTATATACAGATTATGCTTAACTTTGTTTTCCACAAAATATTCCAAGAAAGGTAGTTTGGTTTAATGCGACTGAAAAGAAAAAGATTATTCCTGCATACAACGTGGCTTTGTTGTCAAGCCCGTGGCAAGTACACAAATTGACTGCAGCCAAAATTTGGCCTTGATTATAATTGTTACAATAGATGGGCCAGATGACAAAAGCTACTAAGCAGTTCAACTATAATATTGGAAGTCTTTGAAATAGTCTTCTTGCCCGCGGAAAAAAGAAAAAGTACATATCTTCGTATTATAGGGCTACAAAAACCTCTATGTGGTTGATTTTAGCCCGGGGGCATCGATTTAACAATCTGATAGCAACACTGACTTTTAATTACGACAATAGTCTTTGTAATTTGTAATTTAAATTACAGACACAAAAGTGACGAAGTTGAACGAGTGTAGCCTTTTTGGCGGCAGGCCGCATACGGTTTTTACTGACTCAGCCAAAATCATGAATTCGCTTGTTCTGCAACGTGCTCTATACAAACAGAATGAACGCAAATTTATAGTAACCAAGATTAAGATAAACCAGCTGGGAGCGGCTAAATTTAATTCAACTTATATCAATCGTGGTTCAGGTTATCTATTTTTCCCGCCTTTGGCACCCGTCACTCGTTGGATATTTTTGCTTCGACTGCGGATTGGCTCGTTTGGCGTTATAGAGCGTTTTCACATGACGTTACGGCAGCCATATTGGTTGTGTTCCAAAACAATGAAACGGCGGCCATGCTGGTGTACCAAACCAATCCTGTGGGAGTTGAACTCTTTCCTTATGTACCTTTTGTTTCAATAAATATGCATGTGTACGTAAGTGAAACGCTATATTAGTGATGTACAACGCCCTTCTATTTGATTTAGACTTGCATCAACTGTTTTAACAAAGTTGTAACCCGTGAAAACAGTCCGCTAAGGAATATTAATTAAATGTGTCATTCGCCGTGTACCACGATTTTGGCGCGTGGCTCTTCGGAAGAAAACATTCGACCAAGTGTGTGTTTCTAATAAAGTCATTTTTCTCAAAGTAGACGACGGAGAGGAGAGAAAAAGTGTTTCACCAATTCTGACGTGAACATTACTTTCAAAAGTATGAGAAAACTGGGCTCAAAATTAGCAAAAAGTCCGTTCCATTTCCCACGGGAGGAAACTCCAAGAATTACATGCTAATGAGATGAGAGCCCGGGGAGATACTCTAGAAAGTTTTTTGTTACGTGGAGGCTCCGCACCGAGGTTCAGCCCCTTGTCCTTTTGTATACCATTTCGACAGAGAAGGTACTCCTTTGGTAAACCTTTTACTGGAAAACGGGTTCCTCTTTCACGTACCTACTTAAGAAAACTGCACCCTTCGAATGAAGTTAATGAATAACATTACCGGGGAACATCGAGCATTACCAGAAGAGATGTTAACCAGAAAAACAAGTATTATTTTTTCAGTTCATCTTGTGGCCGGAGTCAAGATATTCCGATTGCCCAACCCTTTTCTATACCCCAACTTGTGAAATCCCTAGGAAAGGTAACCCCTTTTGGGCGGAGCCTCCCCGATAGGCCATTACAGGGGGCATCCCCGGGGGGATGAGAGCACACCGAGATCTGCACAGACCAGCATTACATCTCTACTCTCTCTTTTTTTTTTTCAGATGTTTGCTATGGTGTCATTGATTGTCATAGTCTTATCAGTGCTCACATTTTGCCTGGAATCAATTGAAGACCTGAGTGAGGACTACAAGTCTTTGTTCGAGGGCATGGAATATTTCTACCTGGTGTGGTTTTCAGCCGACTTTCTGGCCAGGCTTTGCACATGCCCTTCACTGCCCGAATTTTTTAAAACATTTATGACATGGGTCGACATAACATCAGTGGTTCCCCTTTACGTCAACTTGTCAAGTACAGTGACAGGCACTCTAACCTTTCTGTTCGTTCTCCGACTGATCAGGATTTTCCGGTTATTCAGGTTTTTTCGGACCATGAGTGGCATGCAAGTGATTGGACATACCTTGAGAGCCAGTGCACGGGAGTTATTTCTCCTGGTCCTTATCCTATTGATTCCCATGGTCATTTTCTCGACGTTGGTTTTCTATGCAGAAAAGGTGAGAAAAGTTGACATTTCACCCCGTTTCACCAAGATCTGCGATATTCCCTACTCTATTTATGACCTGACCAAATATTCGATACCCTATTTATGACCTAACCATTAAATTAAAACCCTGTTTCAGAACCGCGTCATAATAAGTTCCCTAAAAAGTTTAGACCAATGTTAAATCACCGTAAACATGATTTTTGAAGGGCTTTTGTTAACTTGATAATAATGAAAAAGTGGCTTCTTCTTAAAAACATACCCATATCAAGGTTAGAGTGCAAAAACCATACCCTAATTATGACCAAAACGGCTGAAAAATCATACCCTTTGGGGCCGTACATACCTATATAGCTCATATAAGGGAGTACCCCCCCCCCCCGAGTGTACAAGGCGGCTTTACCTTTTTAATCTGTGGATGAAACCCTAGTGTGTGACCATTCAAATGAAAGCTTTGAGCAGTACTTTCATGTGGTACTGTTTATTATACTATACAAGGTGGTTCTAGCTTTTAAGTTTTGTGGATGAAATCTTAGTGTGTGACCATTCAAATGAAAGCTACTATTTACCATAATGGAACAGTTTACTATGAAGTAATATACGGCCCTAACCTTTCAGTTATGTTTGTGGAGGAAATCCTGGTGAGCGGCCATTTATTTGAAAACCATTGAGAAGTACTTTCAAAAGCCATCAAAGTTTGGTTTTATTATTTGGTTGTATTTTTTTTTTCTGCAGACTCTAAAGCCACCATCGGATTCAGATTTTGACAGCATCCCAGAAGCCTTTTGGTGGGCTGTAATCACCATGACGACAGTAGGCTATGGTGATACATATCCTAAGTCCCTTCTTGGAAGGATTCTTGGCGCAATTTGCGCATGCGTAGGGGTGCTCATCGTAGCACTTCCTGTGTCTGTGATTGGCAGCAACTTCACTTTGTTTTATTCTCATGCGCAAGCGCAGTTGAAACTGCCTAAAAAGAAGCGCACGCCGATTTTACTTGGTGCTGCAGGCGCTCTCGTGTCAGAGTCGACTTTGTACAACAACGAAGGAAACTCGGACAGTTCAGAGGCAGTCAGTAATCCGAGTCCACGCAACGAAACCTTGCCTCTGCCGCGAAAGAGTCTTCGGAATCCGTCGATAACTCCTCGGTGTCGCTCGACTCGTAGGGAAGCGGTGCTGCCACCCTCCACGTTGCCTCGGCTAGAGTCGGACACCTCCGATGTGGAACATGCTTCCAATGTGAAGAAGAGCGCAGAGGAGTTATTTTCGTCTCCACCTACGGGCAGTGCAATGGACATATCCAGTGGCCTCCGAGGAGCCAGTGACGTCATGTTGCATATAACGGCTCCCTCGCACCGCCGAATGGCAATTTCTCCCGCACCCACCCCTTCGGGAAAGAGACAGAGTCAGCGCAAGAGGAGGCGAGGCGGAAGTAAACGTCTAGCTAACCGTGGAAACGGCGATGTATCGTCACACGAGAAAGAGAGAGACAGTTATTATACGACAACCGACGGGGATAGCGCGGGGGAGAGTGGAATCCTTGGGAAATCTCCAAGTGAAACCTCGCCACAGGAAGGATACGGTGGAACGCACGAATCGTCAAATGAATCAAACACATCAGAACACAAAAATAACGAGGGTAGAAGAGCTGTCCTTTCGGACGAAAAAACGGAAGATGAAATGCGGCCGCTGCGTGACCCTGGTGACGGCCGTGACTCCGGTCACGCTCATGTTAATTTACGAGGAGTAACGTTTGACTCTAGCAAAGACTACAATGACGATGAAAAGGGACAAGAAAGACAAGACAATAAAATAGAACCTGCACCGCCGTGGAGATCATCAGAAAACTTAAACGAAGAGAAAAATCCCAACAAACTTTCGGCTGAGCCTCGGGTTCGGTCTAGAAGCGAACTCGCGTCCAGTGACACTCCGCCAGGCAAGAGACGAAACGCGATTGGCGGAAACAGAGGTATTACGTCATTGCCAATATCGCCTCTGGTGAGATCGGAAGAAAAGGTACACAGGCCACCAGCAAATGGATCTTTTGATGATTTAAAGGGTAGAAAATGTATAGACAGTGCAAGGAATTCGCAATATGCAGATAACAATTCTCCCCAAGAATTGAAACATTTGCAGCATTCTACGCCTTCACAGAGCAATAACGTGTTGGAATCTGAAGGCAGGGATGATATGCTTAGGTCGGCAATTAGAGGACATAAAAGAGACAACATTCAAAATATGACCCGTGTATGATCCTAGCTCGGACACACAAGGAGACGAGAGGTGGTGGGAGAGGTGTCTGGTGAATGGCAGACCCATTTCATCGACCGTTCTATATAGAGATCACTTCTTTTTGTATATAAAGAAATACCCGGACACATTGTGCAATGTTTGAATTATGCCTTCCTGAAATTGCCCCAAAACCCTTCTAAAAAAAATTCCGCGCAAAGTTTCAGCTATAGAGCGGTTTTTCACCTGACTTCATAGCAGCCATAATGGTGTTTCAAAACAATGAAACAGGGGCCTTGTTTGCGTACCAAACTAATCCTGTGGGAGTTGAACTCTTTTCTTAGGTGAACACTTCTTTTGTTCCAATAAATGTGCATGTGTCCTGGCCACGTGAGTGAAAACGTTCTATTGATTGATGTGCGTAACAATTTTGACGCGAGTCAATCGTTGCAACATTCACGTGGATTCTGAGGCAGTGTCAAAAATATCAGCAATGTTCTGCCCACTTATCAAAGCAAGACGACTGTTTGCCACCTTTTTAAGAGCAAACATTCTAATTGTCTGCAGAACATTTTCTCGGCTGCTTGATCCAGCTACCATCGCAATTTTGGCTTTGTAATATTGCACGCCGCCGCGTGGGCAACGTGCCAAATGCTGCCCTGTGAGGCACTTGCATAATTTTGCAGTGTCTGGGCATGGTTAATAGAGGGAATGATTATGAAAACTGGCAAACTTCTTGTTGTATGTTTTGTTGGCTATTTTAGGAGTTGACCCTGCACAAAACCTGGTAAAATACAGAAGACAGTTATGTGTGCTCATACAACCAACCAATAGAAGTATTGCGATTATGTAATTCATGCGTAGTACCAAAAGATGTACAGGGTCACAGACCTTCCAATATAAATCTTAGCCTGTTTGTTTGCTTCTTTGATGTTTACCGGGCTTCTTAGCCATTTTCCTCTAGGTACTATGGTCTGGGCCATTTGCTATTAAACCGATGTTACTTTTTTCTATTTCTGAAGATAAAGTTTGAATCTGGGTTATGCTATACTGCTATACAAAGGAAATTTAATTTAATGCGACCATGAAAGATAGTAAATTTTAAGCTCCGTGAATGTCAGGAACGTGGGACAAATAGTAATAAGAGCCCGTCAGTTGTACAGGTTTTACCTTTGTTCCACATTCGTGCCATGATGAGACAATAAATAAAACAAATAAATAAATTCGTATCGTTACATTTACCTTTCACTCTCCCAGCCGCCTCTCCATGTAGTTGGTAATGTATATATATGTGTGAGGCTGAGGATAAAAACTACAATTTTCTAAGTTCAAAACTTTTCAAGAGAGATAACTAGGTTCGAGTAGAAACATTTCCATGCCAATGACGCAGCCTTACAGAGATGCGAGACTCCATCTGATTGGCTGTTACCTGCGCGGGAAAATTCAAAACCAAGAAACAGCCAATCACAGACGCTACACGGAAGTTTAAGCACCAGTCACTCTAACTAGGCTAAGTTAAAAATTATCATCGAGGCATGGTAGCAGCTTTTATAATACAATTTGATGTTTTTGGCGGAAAAGAGAGTTAGCTAAGAATGTTCACAACCATTGGACATCTGACAAAAATATCCAGTGAGCCTCTTGTCATTGGTGTAGAATTTTTCCATTTTTTGTCTGGCATTTTTTTTTTGGGGGGGGGGGGGGGGAGGCAAATGTGAGCTCAGTTAAAGTTTAATGCCAAACTTCCCTTGAGCGGATAAAACTATTGAGCTCGTAAAGATGGTCACTAATGTTGTTTTTTTAGCAATTTTAGTATTTTACAAGTTACTCTATAATTAACATATTTTTAAGCTTTCTCAGTCTTTGGCGAGAATTTTTGCCTGACGACTGAATACCAAATTATTTTAAGGTAAGAACTCATTTTCTTGAACGCATAGCAATTAATTTTTTCTAAATTGTGTTGATTGCAGATTGTTTGCAGGACGTTTTTTAATTAGTTCTCAATTAGTTCTTCATGTCACTCCGAGACAGATCCGAACCTGAAGGTTTTTTTTTTAAATCTGAAGCTAAGGTTACTGAGCAAATGATTTTCCAGATGGTGTGAATATAACCAGAGTTATCTTCAAGTGCGCATGCGTGCGCTATCCCAGGTTTGGAGAATAATTAACGTAAAGTGCAGCGAGGAAGGGCATTTCTCCCCACCCTCCATCCCCTTCTGACTGCGCGCACTTGAGAGACGTGTTACTCGGCCCGAAGACTTCCAAATGTTTTATAACGGGCATAGAAGCATGGACGTCTCTTGCTTGAACGAAGACAGTGTACTATATTTTACCGGCAAGTAAATCATGAGAACTACAAATAGGCCTTGTAACGAAGTTGAAATGAAATGCATTCAGGGTTCATTTTTAATCAGGAATTTTTTTTTTAAATAACTCCAAAATAGGCGCTTTGCTATGGAAAGTTTGTAGACGTAAGGTATAATTAGGCAAAAACGTTAAAGACCACTGTGAACATGTTTGTACAGACAATTATATATCAGGTGGTCGAAGCAAAAGAGAAACTTGTTTGTTTGGCTGTTTGAATAATTCCTGGAATAGTTATGAATTCAGGGATTACGTTTATGAAATTGAGAGCAAAGTTATAAAGTATTAGAACAATTAATTGACAGGAGTATTTTGGTGCAAAATATTGCTTTTGAAGGTCGATGGTCGAGTGTCCGATAAATCTTCAAATACGCAGAGATGGTTTATTGATCGATATAAACAGTCCTCTTCGCTAAAAGTTTAGACTCAGAGGCACAACTTAACCTTGCTGTGCAACGAATCAATTTTTTCTTAGCCGTTCCCGTAATTTTTTTAAAGTTTTAATAATCACTTTGAAAGAGGATTTTAAAAAGTATCGTTGACGCAACGAGGTCTTTCAAAGAACATCACCAAACTAACGATATTTAACTTTAACTTTAACTTAATTAAATTCGTTGCATAGTCATACGTAGGAAACCAAAGTGATAAAAGAATAAACTTATGCTAGTATATAATAATAAGCTGATCTAAAAATAAGTTTAGATACTTACATCCCCACCACTTCACTTGTACTTGGAAGATTATAAGAAAGAGATTTGTTATCATAAAAGTGTAGAAGCTTCCTTTTAAACTGATGTGTGAACTGAGTCCACACTTTATTTTTCCGTTAGTAGTTTTTTCCTAGAATCGATAGACGTATAATAAGACGAATATCTGGGGCCTCCTGATTTTAATCTGCCTTTTTTTTTTTTTTTTGGCAAACTGATCGAGAGCATTTATTCTTAGATTGTATCACCGTTAGAGGAAAAAGAAATAGAACTAATTCAAGGCTTGGTGATAAAATCATCGATGTCATTCGTTGCTAGGAAACGCCAACCAGACAGGTGCAATGGAAAAATAAAGACCCGGATGCGATAAGAAAATAACATCTTCGATTTACAAGCGGGGGAAATTCTGGTCATCTTTTCTTTAAATTTGCGGTTTAAGATCAGGAATTTCAAGCGAGCTTCATGCCGTAAATTACAGACTAAAAGGAAAAAATGTCACCTCTAGAGAGAAGAGACACGAGCAAGCTTGATGCCCTCGCTTCAAAGAAGGACATGCGAGATCGTGTTGTTTTGAATGTCGGAGGAAAACTCTTTGAGCCGTACATAAGTACGCTGAGAAATATACCAGATATTCCGCTCTCGAGGATCTTAGAGAACCGAGGCAAACTTGATTACGATCCAGAAACAGGGGAATATTTTTTCGATCGACATCCAGGCGTTTTCGCGCAGGTTTTGAACTATTTACAAACGGGCAAACTTCACTGTCCTCGAAACATTTGCGGTCCATTATTCGAGCAAGAGCTCGCTTACTGGGGCTTAGATGAGCAACAAATGGAATCGTGTTGTTGGCCAAATTACACGAAACACAGGGACGCTCAAGAAAACTTGCAGGCCTTAGATTTTAGGCCAAAATATGAAAACTCGGCGGATGAGAGGCCTCGAGATCGGTTTTACAATCATCCCAATTCGTCGTGGTGGCAAAGAAACCAGCCGATTGTTTGGGAAATTCTGGATGATCCGTATTCGTCCTCGACGGCTAAGGTACCTTGTAATTCTATTGTGCTTACAGTTAGTGAATAAAGTAACTTGCTGACTTACGCATATTTGTTAAAACCGCGCGATAAAAGTCTTTTCTTCCAGCAAACCATGAAAAAAACCGAAACAAAATTCATCTCAGAATTATGCTGTTTGTTTAGCACAAGATATGCAAATTTCTATCAATATAAAACCACAAAGACGAAAGATAGGAACTTAGAATTTAAGCCATATGATATTATGGCCTAGAATGTTAAAACTCTTGTCAACGTTCTTATTTTCTGATTTTACTGAAAAACCTTCAAAAACGCTGCTTTGTGTTGCTTTGCCCTGTTCCTCACCCTTCTGATGTGAATTAAAAAGTTATCTGTGGCTTGACCTATAAAAAATTATCTGAATCTCCTTTTAAGCTTCCGTAAATGAATTTGAATAATTCGGGAAGTTCTTTCTTTGACGGGATTATGGAATTACAAATTAAGCGAATTTCTGTTGTAAAAGGAACACAGTTTTTTTCATCACCGTAGACTGCCGCTTCTAACCCCTGGGCTTATGCAACTTCGTAAGAGCTTTTAGACGGGCTTATATCCGAGGGGCTTATAACCGAAATAAAACATAATTTATTGATTTCGTATTTTATTTGAAACTACAGTAGGGCTTATATCGGGGGGGGGGGGGGGGGCGCTTATAATCAGAACTGAATATTATGTTTACAAGTAGAACGGCCTCTAACCGGGCGGGGGGAGGGGGGCTTATAAGTGGGAGGGATTATAAGCGGCAGTTTACAGTAACAGATAATAGTTTTTTTGTTTTGTTTTGTTTGTTTGTTTTTGTTTTTGTTTTGTTTTTTCAATATTTTCAACCTCTCCGCATGCAACTTGTTTTAAACTTTATTTTACTAGGTATTTGCCTGGGTCTCTCTGGGGTTCATAGTCACCTCTATCTTCACTATTTGCCTGTGGACCGTCGAATACTTCAAGGGAGTCAGAGAAGTGCCCGTCACTCGCAATGTTACACACGGAGCTAACAACTATAGTAAGTACAGCGGTAAAATGGTACCCTAAACATTGACCGGGGACATCAATAGGGAGGAAAGATGTTCTCTGTACTTAATAAGTTTGGAAAACTACATGTACATCGCAATTAAAGGAGCTCAGTCACTGGATTTTAAGTTATTTTGAAACCATG
This sequence comes from Orbicella franksi, assembly GCF_964199315.1. Lineage (NCBI taxonomy): Eukaryota > Metazoa > Cnidaria > Anthozoa > Scleractinia > Merulinidae > Orbicella > Orbicella franksi. Next base: position 21,885,225 of record NC_138158.1, on the reverse strand, counting down.
AAAATAGTCGTTTACTAAGATAGAAAAACACCAAAGAGATAATCATAAACCATAAAGGAACAAGGATAGTCAAGGATGGAGAAGATTAACACGGATTGCAAACGACAAACTTGAAAAACTTTTAGGCTAAGGTTTTTCCAGGTGCGCAAGCCGTAGCGTAGCTCCTTTAAGTGACGCGTATAGCCCGTTAAAAGTCCCCTTACGGCTTTACTTGGTCCACCATCTGCCATTCTTTTTTGCGCGGGATTTAGGTTATGTTTCAATTTGCAAAACAAACAAACAACAACAACATCTATTAGTTGTGGACTAAATTAAGCTCACCTCTCACTGGCCCATATGTGCTAATGTTCTGATCAAATTTCTTCAAATTCTATTACTGGCCTTTTTTGTGATGTGGGCATGTTGTTGAAAAATCCGAAACAGAACAATCATAACCAAGTGAGAGTTTTAAGGGTGCTGGCATCAAAATTGCAGCGTGTTTTAGATTTCATCACTTCGGTCCTGTAGTGACGATTTTCACTCGCCGAATATATTTAGCATTTTGTTGCCTGTAAGATCAATAATAACAAAGTTTCTTTGAAACAATCCTCAGCAACGAAAACGACAACGGAGCTTGAGGGCTCCCGGACCCCGATGGACGCGCTGACGATCATAGACTCGGTGTGTACAGGTTGGTTCACTTTGGAATTCCTGTTGCGCTTGGTTTTCTGTCCCAGTAAGTTCCAATTTGCCAAGAAGCTGCAAAACTGGATTGACCTGCTGGTGATAATCCCACTGTACCTGCTTCTCGTGTTCGAGCGCACAACACTGATTGAAGTCCTGAACACAACGCGGGTGGTGCGCATCTTCAGGTTCTTCAAGCTCTTGTACGACCTCCAGATTCTCGGCAAGACAGTCAAGGCTAGCCGTCATCAACTGGGCCTTCTCCTCCTCATTCTCCTCATTCCTGTCATCATCTTTTCCAGCCTCACTTTGTACGCCGAGAAGAGCTGGGGCACGGCTAAATCCAAATCGTTGTTCCACAGCCTGCCTAATGCTGCCTGGTGGGGTGTCATCACCATGACAACGGTAGGATACGGTGACATTGTACCGGAATCATTTGCAGGCAAGGTCATTGGTGGTATCGCTTCCATTTGCGGCATTATCATCCTCTCTACGTCCGCCTCCGTGATTGGCAGTACCTTTTCCCTATACTACAACCTCGCGCAAGCGCAACTGAAGATTCCCAGGAAGCAACGAAACTTTGAAGTTGACTGCCAGAGCTTGCCAACTGTGCTGGCCTGCAGAACCAGTCAAACTGATTCTATGGTGATTTCCAACAACTCAGACAGTGGCTACCAGCGTTCACCTAATCGCCTTCAGATCTGTGATCGAAACAGCTTTGTGTTTGATTCTAAAGCTATTCCGTCACCCAGGTCTCCATGTGTGTGTCAAGTCTCCCAGGACCCTCCGATACCTTTGAAGCAAGTTTCGTCACCGCGTCCATCTTTACCCCTGACGAGGAAGGCGAGTATCAGGCGGGATAGCATCCTTGTATGAGGAGATGAAATGTTCCTTGCAGAATTAAGTATGACACGGACATATCCGAAACTTAGCAAAGAAAGACAACAGCTGCGGTCGTCAAGAAATCACGGTACAATTTAGAGGCAAACCCGCGTACAGTACTAAGAAATAACGATGCCATTTGATGGTAAACATGGTAAACAACGAATTCTTATCCTGATATTTTAAGATTAAAATAAAGGTATGAAATTTAGTAAGGATAATCAACATTTGCTCACGTCATACAGATTGATATATGGACAGAATGTTCATGTATCATTAGCAACAGTTTTCACATCAAAAGCTGTAAAAAGTGTTTATACGATTGTACACGGAATAGTAAGCAAAACTATACAAGTCGAAAGTACATTAGAAGCTACTTTCAGAGTGTGTAAATATTATAGACACATGGTGTTTAACTGACTCAGATAACTAATTAAAGGATGATAATAAAAATCATATCAGTATACTTGGTGCGACTAGAGACACTAACACGTATTCCCGTACAGCAGGTCGGGGTTACTGGCTTTGCAGTGGCGAATCCAGACCTTAAACTAAGGTGGATGTGGCGGTTTTGTTTTGCGTGCCCTGCCGGCTTTTCTTCCTTCTGTGATTTTTTCGTTTTTCGCCCAAAATAAGGCGGGATCGGGCCCCCCGGGCCTCTCCCCTAGATCCGCCACTGCTTTGTTCCCGCTTGAAATGAGAAATACAAAATACAAAATACGTCAGTGTCACTAAAATCTTCTCAGCCACTGATAAATTGAAATTAAATCGGTTTACGAATTCAGTATTCCTTGGTCGTCGTAAATTCGTTATACGGATAAACGAGTTTACAACTTGACACGGCTGTTAAAAAAGAAAATTCTTACCAGGAGTGGGGTTCGAACCCACGCGGACAACACGTCCATTGGATCTTAAGTCCAACGCCTTAACCACTCGGCCATCCTGGTAATGGATGGGTTCACCACCGAAAACGAAAGAGATATCAAAATGCCGATTCATATATCAGTAATAAATTCGCTTGAACAAAGATTAAACAAAAAAAACACGTGTTACACTGAAGTAACTCGAGCCTTGCAAAACTTGTTATTGATTTTCAACACCAGTTTCCAGTTTTACAAATCAAGAGTTCAGAAATCAAAAGTTCAATTTAGTTCGATTGTCCAGTCATTTTGTGTGAGTTCGATTTGATTACCGAACTCAATCGAACTCAATTCGTGGATTGAGTTCGATTGAAATACAATTCAATTGGGTTTCAATTGGCTATGCCGGGTATTCAAAAACACGCAACTTTTTAGTTATCACCTAGCCTGGAAAGTGTCGGAGATTAAGTAAAATTTGAATCTACATGAGCTATTAAAAACAAGCACACAGATTATATCAAACGTGACCAGGATGGCCGAGTGGTTAAGGCGTTGGACTTAAGTTCCAATGGACGTGTTGTCCGCGTGGGTTCGAACCCCACTCCTGGTATTTTTTTTGCCAAAGACATCAAAATACTGCTGAAGCCGTGACCTTAGGGGTTCATCGTTACCCATAAAACGGGCCAAACATTTTACAGTTACGCGTAACAATTGGAAACTTTTTACAGTTAACCGTAAAAATATTACCCATAAAAGCATTTTAGCTACGAAAGTGAAAGTCTCGGCAAGATTTCTTGTTATTTAAGACGTTTTTGTGTCTTGCCATTTGGCTTGTAAGCCATATTAGTCTACAATTCTTATAGTACCTTTTTCCGTCTCAGAATGGTCTTAGGACCTTAAATATGTTTTACAGTAATCAGAATAAATTTTCAGATTGCATCCTGATTGACTGATGACTGAGATGCCATGGAGAATGAGAGATTGTTTGGACTTATTAATTATCAACAATCTCTTACCATCTGGTAATATTGCTATTGATCCAGACACTAACAGCGCAGCCATCGTTGTCCCCTCTTTAATTAGGTATTGCCAGTAAACATCCAAGGACACTGCTTCTTTCACTTTTTCCTCCGCAGCTCTTTCAATCCCTTTGTCATCTGATCGATGGAACAACTCAGTATTCTGACTTTCTGACGAAGCACTTGGAAAGTTTCTCATGATGTTCGTCGCTTTGTCTCGCATCTGTGATCAACTTTGAGGAGAAGGTGTCGTTTTTTGCTGAGTTGAGAATACGTCCCTTCACTTATAATTGCCCCATTGTCGAGTACCAAAATGTGATCCGCAGTCTCCAGTTATTGTACCTGATGAGTGACTAGGATTCGAAGTCTATCAGCCAGTATTCCGCTGAAACAGTTTTGAAAAATTTGTTGGCCAACTTTGGAATCAACGGCGTTCAGTATATCATCCAAGAGATAGATATCACCATTTGCATACACTGAACGAGCTAAGCTGACCCAAGCTTGTTGACCACTACTTGGGCTTATTCCACGCTCTCCAATCTGGGTAAGGTCTCCTTTGGGAAATATTTTTAAGTCCGCTTTTAACGCACAGGCGTCTAGAATGTTTTCGTACTTTTTTGTTTCCAATGGCTGGCCAAACAAAATATTGTCCCGTATAGCCCCCGAACAGACCCAGACTACCTGAGGAACACTGATTAGCTCTCCTTTAGTCTCGATAGTTCCTTCATCAATGTGGAGGTCATTGATGATGGAGTGAAAAATGCAAGATTTGCCCCAACCAACGCGCGGAGCCTATAATTCCAATAATGTTTCGGCTGAGCTGAAAACTTTGCTCATCTTTGACCAGACTAGCTGATATGTCATGCAAAGCAATCTTAGGGAATGTTTCTTTTTCTGGAACCTTTTTCTGATGCCCTAAAGCCTAGTGGCAACGGCACACTGACTACCAGTGGACAATTATCATCGTCCATTTGCGCATCGATGTTACCTTCTAGAAGGAAACGGGAATTTTTTTCCATTGAGCTAATTGAATATGACAAGAAGAAGTTTGTCTTGACAAACAAATTTGTAGCTGTGCCATTCAAGACTCCGAACAGGGCTATGGTTGTGAACACCTTTTGAGGTGTAAGCTGCTGACCAGTTAGGACTAAACAAGACAGGGCTGTTAGAGTTGTAAGGACTGGGTACGAAATGATGAAGAAATCAACAGCAGACTGAAGAGAAGCCAGTTTTCACACACTTTGAAGTTCTTTCCTGAAAAAAGAAAAAAAAAAAAGGTTTCATTATGCTGTACAGTTAATAGTTGGAGACACCGTGGCCTAGCGTTGGCCTGACGACCTATCTTTCAAGAAGTCCCTGTTGGAGCCCGGGCCAGGATATTGTGGAGTGTTTTGGGATAAAAAACAACTCGTTTTATTTTCACAGTGCCTCTTATCACCTAGGTGTATAAATGGATACCAGAGAATTTTGTGGTTGGGGTACCCCCGAGATATACAAGCATCCCACTGAAGGAAATTAGACGTAGAAATACTGCAAGTTGCTTCACCCTTCTTCTTAACCGTATAGGACCCCTGTTTCTATACACACTTTACCATTGTAACCGTTAACAGAACAATTAATCTTTGGTACTCATACCGGTGAAAGCATTCATGACGCTGATGCGGAGTTGTACTGGTCCTGCTTTTTTCTTGCATCAGTGAAGCATAAGGAAATCAATGAGTAACAAAATTATTTATTCGGCAAAGTGACGCAAGGTTCAGAAACTCGCTCTTGCTCAACGAAAGCTTAAAACACCATCACATGTGCAGCAAGAAAAAAATAGCTATAAAAGAACTGCGACCTTCAATCCAGCGTTTCGTATAGAGTATCATCCTAAATAAATGGCAAATAAATAGCTATAAATATTGTTATGTGTGGTAACCTCGGTATTAGGGTGCACGTTAGCCTCGTTATGATGTATATATAAGGAAGAATGACTTTCAAAATAAACGGTTATTTTGTTCTTGTGGTACGTTGCTGTCTACTTGTTGAAACATGGTGTCAGAAGTGGGATACGAACCCACGCCTCCATTCGGAGACCAGAAAATCGCTGATTCCGAAATCGCTGCGTCGAGACCTGTGATGCGTCGCCTTCATTATGCTCATTCCGGTGTTGTCAGCAGCCTGTCGCAAGCATGAGAATGCATTTACTGGCCGGGCATGAGTAGTAAGATCCAGCAGTTCATTGAGACGTGTGATGTTTGCAGATCCTACGACAAGAGACAGCCTAAAGAGATCCTGATCTCAAACGAAGTCACGGATAGACCCTGGGCCAAAGTTGGAATTGACCTGTTCAGTAACAGGAGTCGTAACTACCTCATCTGTGTGGATTACTACTCCTCGTTTTGGGAGCTTGATCGTCTTTAGAACACACGGTCAGCAACAGTGATCCGGAAGTTGAGGGCCCAATTCGCTAGGCACGGTATTCCAGAAACGTGCGTGTCAGACAACGGCTCACAATTTATTTCAGATGAATTTAAGGAGTTCAGTCGTCATTGGAGTTTCGCTCACGTGACAAGCTCCTCGACATACCCTCAGAGTAACGGGAAAGTTGAGGCAGCCGTCAAGTCAGTAAAGACATTTATGAAGAAATCTAGAAAGGCCAAGACAGATCCTTATCTTGCACTGCTCCAATACAGGAACACGCCTAGTCAAGGAATGGACAGCAGCCCAGTGGTACGACTCATGAGCAGACGAACCAGAACCCAGGTCCCTACCTTGTCGCGGCTCTCCAACCAGCCGTTGATCATAATATAATGTCCACGACAAGCTGCTAACTAACAAAGAACGTCAAGCGATTAATTACAACAAGTGAGCCAAAGATCTTAGCTTGCAGAGCTTAAAAGTGGAGATACGGTTTTTTTAATTTTCCCTCGAAGTCTAACTAGCGAGACCGTCAAAGCGAGGGTGGACAAATCTGTGGGAACTCGGTCGTACGAGGTGGTTACTGAAGATGGTGCCAGATATCGACGGAACCGTCGTCATTTAAGGAAGACAAGAGAGTTTTACAACAGAAGCACATTGACGCGTAATTTAAACCTGACAGAACGCTTCATCCAGCAGGGCACAAGTCAAAAAGCGTCGCCATCCAAGCAGGCAGAAAGGGCTGCTGTGGCTCCTGGGGTGTCTGAGCAACAAGGGGCGTGCCGTGACCCCGTCACTCTCCAGGGACAGTCTGAGTC
>NC_138158.1:21841080-21873580 GCF_964199315.1 Orbicella franksi | reverse complement strand
GCGACCTTCACACTGATCTAATGTTAGACGCATTGTAAAAGTTATCCGTCTTCTAAGGTGAATAGTGGCTGTCATATAAACTTGAATTAAAAGTCTTAAGCTTTGAAATCGTTATTTGATTGAAGCAAAAGTTATGGTGAGCCCTATTTTAAACGAGTAAACGGCTAACTAGTGTTCCACTAACGCAGTTCAATATATAAGCCCCGTAGTTTTCCAGTCTTAAAAAAATGGATGCTGTCAAATCATTCTTTGTTAAACATAACGTATCATGGCATTGACCCGTTAGGTGGCAATTAATTCAAGGGGGCGGACTCTTTTAAGTGGAAATGCACGCAACATAGTTTACATGCTGTAGTAGTTTCACATTGTTTAGTCTTCGCCGGTCGGACAACATGGAGATAGACGAAAACGCTTCAGAAAGGTTCCGTTGGCTTCGCGTCAACTGGAAATGGGGAACTATCAGAAACGTAAAGATTGGAATATTCCTGCGTTTCAACCCGGTGGTGACATTCTTCTCCGCTGCAATCATCTGGTTCTTCGTAATTTGGTGCGCAGTTCAGGCCGATGTCGCTAACCGCGAGATGTCCAAATGGATGTTGTGGATCACAGAGGTGTTCACCTGGATGTACATCGGCACCCAAGATGTGTGGTTTCTGTTTATTATTGTCCTCTACTTCTCCAAGTATGGTAAAATGAAACTCGGAAAACCTGATGACAAACCGGACTTTAATGACCTGACATACTTCACAATGTTGTTTGCTGCCGGTATCGGGATTGGCTTGTTTTACTTCGGAGTGGGTAAGTCTTTTGGCCTGCGGTATAGTTCGTTAAACTTTACTTATTTATCCGCTATTTACAGGGCTGGTAAATGCTTGTATCGAAGAAGCAGGTTTCTACTTGTAATTAAAGGAATGTGAAATCATTTATTAAGTATGTTAATAGTGGTTCCGCTTCATAGAAAATATCCGTGTTTTTACTTTGCCAACTTAACGGTCGATAAAAATACGTACGTGACCCGTGCGTTCAAGATCATGCCATATATGTGTACTCTATGTGATATAAACTTTTGTAACGAAATATGTCTTGCGGTTGGTTTTTTCCTATGTGCGTCATGTCATTAAGCGGAAATTTTTCGTACTCTGAAACAAGGACCCAAGTAATGCTTTCATGCATAACAATCATTTGTTTTTGTTTTCAAAATTTAGGCGCGTTTGACCTTACCCACATGTCTACCTCATGCGACATTGTAGACTCATTGTAGATTAATCTGTTCAGAGTCCATTTTTAAAGTAAAACGAAAGAACAAGTTCTCAATGGCTAAATTTTCTTCAGCATTAGTCGCTTAAATAACCAACCAAGGAATTGCATTTCTAAATCTAAGACATAACAAAAACACGTACAATACAAAGAATAAATTATCAATTCTGTTACGAAGCAAATCAGAATTGCATTTCTAAATCTAAGACATAACAAAAACACAATACAACACAAAGAATAAATTATCAATTCAGTTTCGAAGCAAATCCGAAAGCAGATGAATTAGGTTTGTTGTGAAAGGATTTTAAAAAGAGCATATATATATAACCCGATCGAAATTAAACCGCTTCAAGCTGGTCACAAGTATCTGCTAGGAACACTTCAGCTACAAGCCTCTTGTGCGTCAAATATTGAATCAATGCTCGTAATACCAGAATAATAAACCGGCATATTTATGGGCAAGACAATCACACACACGATCACAGTGGTCACTGAAATGTCAGTATATCTTGATATTTCGACAAACCCTTCCACTTAATACCATGAGCTATGAATAAGGGGCAGTATGGAGAAGTGGCATTTTCGCCTGATCTTCAATTCAATTTGAAGCTGCATCCGATGATTTCAAAGTAAACTGTACTCAAGAGATCAGAATCTTGCGCAAAGTCAACAGGTCACTTTCAATATATCAATATTCTGGCTCCGAAACTTTCAGGACAAACTTTTTTATTTGGAGGTGCTTTCTTCACGTCCAAGTCTCCTTTAGGAATTGAAACACAAAGGAAACTCAACAACTTTGCAATTTTGTCCGGAAAGTCTCGGAGCCATGTTAGAGTTTTGATATATCGAACGTGGCCTATTACCGGGTCTAAACGATAAATGGTTTTCATTCGTTTGGTTACAGTGTATCGATGTGACTTTTAATGACCATGGTATGCGCGACATACAGAACAAACATAAATTTTATTTTTGTTTTCAAATTAAAATTACAATTATAACATGCCCGCGGGTAACTGAGCTAATCTAGGCGGGTCATCTTTACCCGAATTATTTTAAAATATACAACTGGGTACAACTAAATACAACTGAAGGCAACAAGAGAACTAAAGGGACTAAAATTGACGACAATAGAATTGCTGCGTCTTTTCTGTCACTAGCAATTTTTCAATCGGCGACAGTCACGCAGCTTACGCCCTTAATTTTAGTTTTTTTTTATTAGTGAAATTAAATTACCGCACCACTGCGTTTCTACTTGCAATGTCATCGTGATAAGACTGATTTAGTTACTGCTATCTTGACCCTTGCCTTGTTTATCCGTACAGAACGAAACAAATCATTGGTCCGGTTGAAAGTTGGCAGACAGTCAAAAATAAATAATGAGTTAAAGTTCTTGACTTAAATGCCGACAGTTCATGTTCTGCTAAACCAAACAAACTACATGTAAATACGATGTTATTAACGTTTGATAAACCTCTTGGTCAATACCTGTTTGCGGTTAGGCGGTCTTTCCTAAAGAACGTTGAGTTAGTTATGAAAACAATGAGAAGGAAACATAGAGTGAAATGAGGAAGGGATGGTTAACCAAGATCTGGAAGACTGAAAAACAACGCTGAGACGAATTGAAAACTCTAGGCCGAATGTTTAAAAAATGCCATACACCTAAAGCCGGTCGATGTTCTTTTTTGAAAGAAGCAAAGGAGCTCGGTCACGAAATTTTCATCAATTTTGACAACGTGCAAAATTACCTTTAAATTGAAGGAAACCTGAAAATAGTACTTTTCCAAGATAGAAAAACATCAAAGAGATGACAGTAAACGATACAGGAACAAGGATGGTTAAGGATGGAAAAGATTGACATGGATGACAAACGACGAACTTGAAAGATTTAGGGGAAACTTAACTTTTTAAGATGCGCGCACTGTGACGTAGTTCCTTAACAGTTTCCAGCACTTATATTTTGATGGGTCGTTACAACCACTTTTTAGCACTTGAAGCTACAATAATGGTATCTAATAACCACCCGATCATTGGTGAACACGTTGTTATCATTTTCGTGACACAATGTGTTACCATAACAACAGTATGACCTGTTAAAAACACCCATAATAACAGCTTTAGGGGCTTATAATTCAAAAACGGCACAGTGAATTTTTTTTAATGTCATCAAATTTTAATAATCATGATAAGACGCAACTTTTGGCAAAGTTTTAAAAAATCTGTACAGATGTTTTTAAAACTTTGCCAAAGTTGCGTATTATTTGATCACCGTGCCGTGTACATTTTGATAAACAACAAGACCTCTCAACTTACTTGTTTTACGGTCTAGTGTCTTGTATCGCACTAATAGATGACTGCTTCATCATGCAATAACATTATTATTAAACTTACATGGTTCGTTACCTTGCAGCTGAACCTGTATGGCATTATGAACCAGGAGATTATGGAAACCGTTATTGGGGCAGGTAAATATGACTTCTTTTTGCTTCTTTTTTTTTTTTTTTTAATTGTGTCGATCCTGTACACGTACACAGTCACCCACTTGGGCTTTATTCATGTATTATGACATCAGGCAAAAACATTGTCTAATTACAAATTTGTTGACTTCATCCTCCAATAGCCAGTAAAACTTTTAGACTAAAAAACTGGAAAAATCTAAGTGCCATGTTTTTTCTTTAGAGTACAAAAGAACAGGTGGTGAGATTTTTTCAAATAATTAAGTTCTGATTGGCTTATTGCGAATCTGGCTACGGTATGGTACCAAACGGTAGAAGTGGAGGCGCGGGGGCCTCATGGTTAGTGCGCTCGCCTCCGAATCGAGCCCTGGCCAGGGATATTGTGTTGTGTTCTTGGGCAGGACACTTTACTCTCACAACGCCTCTCTCCACCCAGGTGTATAAATTGGTACTGGCGGATTTAATGCTAGGGATGGAGCTAGCCCTGCGATCACCATCGGGGGGGGGGGGGGGGGGGGAAGGGGGTAGAAATACTCCTAGTCGCTTCATGCCCCTGAAACCGGAGATAAGCCGATGCAGGCTTTACTACACTATGGTACCAAACTGTTCTATAGCTGTTTCTCAGTCAGCTCTTCACTTTACTGCATTTTTTCCTATATAGATACAGCGACAATCAACGTGCCCAGGACGCCATCAACTTGACATTGTTTCACTGGGGCGTCCACGGATGGATCGTGTATGTGGTAGTGGGTCTCCTTCTCGCCTTCGTGGGCTACAGAAAAGGCCTTCCTATGACCATCCGCTCCTGTTTCTACCCACTTATTGGTGATAAGATCTACGGCTGGATGGGTGATGCGGTAGACATCTTCTCTGTGGTGTGCACCATGTTTGGTGTGTGTACCAGTCTTGGAGTTGGCTGCATGCAGATCAACAATGGCTTTCATCGTCTCAATCCAGACATTGAAAACAGCGGGACCAACCAAGTCATCATCATTTGGTCAATTACAGCATGCGCCACGGCGTCTGTGGTAAGTGGCTTGAAGGTTGGCATCCGTCGGCTAAGCGAGATCTGCTTCACGCTGGGCATGTTCATCATGCTGATTGGCTTCTTCTACGACAACCCTTGGCATTCATTGAATGTGTACGTACAGAGCATTGGTTACTACTTACAGTGGATCGTGCAACTTGGATTTCACACAGATGCTTTTGCACAACTGGGAAATGCGCCCGATGGCAAGCAGGCGGAGCGATGGATGAATGACTGGACCATCTTCTACTGGGGATGGTGGATCGCCTGGTCTCCGTTTGTGGGCATGTTTATTGCGAAGATTTCCAAGGGAAGAACCATCCGACAGTTCATCAACGGCACAATGACAGCACCGATCCTGTACGCATTCTTGTGGTTTTGCATTTTTGGTGGCCAAGGCTTGAAGATGGAACGAGATGCTGCGGTTGCAAACATAACGTGCGACTCCATAATGGGAGGAAGGGGATCCTTGGCTCCATATAAAGGCCTGTACCGCTTGTCCTGCAGAGGAAAGAACGACATGTGGTTTGATGTCGTGCAGCAGTATGGTGACCTAGGAACGTTCCTCTCTGTTATTTCACTCATGAGTATTATCCTCTATTTCGTCACCAGTTCCGATAGTGGTTCTCTTGTGATCGATTGCCTCTCAGCAAATGGCGACCCGGAACCCCCTGTCGCCCAGCGTGTCTTTTGGGCCCTGACAGAAGGCGCAACAGCTACAGCGCTGCTGAATGCAGGAGGCGAAGAAGGGCTTGTAGCCTTGCAGTCCATGTCAATCGCCTCCGGTGTCCCGTACACTGTACTTCTCTGTTTCATGTGTGTAGCGTTATGGCGTGCTGTGAAGATGGAGGGCGGTGACCTTGATCCACATGGTCCGCAGTTCAGCACCAGTCTTTTGGACGTCCTGAGCAGTCCAACAAAAGGAAGCGTCGGCAAGGTTCTACTAGCCACATTTGCACCTTGGTATTCGATGGGAAATGCTGCCTACAAGATCAGTGGCAAAAACGAGAAACCTCGATGGGTGTACATGTTAATCCTTGCGGTCATGTTTTACCTCTGGATCATTCTGATGGCGGTGGAGCCTGCTGTAGACGCAATTTCCTACGTTGGTTGGGCTATACTGATGGGCTTCTTCGCCTACGCCACATCCATTCGCTATTCCATTCGCTTGAGGTACAATATCTATGGCAACAGCGTGGAGGATTTCTTTGCAGTGATGGTCTTGTACCCGTTTGCAGCCTACCAGATGGAGCACCACATGGATCACGCCTATGACCTGGACCGAACAGACTACCCCATGGTGGAAAAACCAGACAAACCTAATGGTCACCGTGCGAGTGGCGCATACGGGTACAAAGAGGAAACACCAGCCAATGGAAAGGCCTATCACATGGATCACACCTTAAAACTACCAGAGAAAGGACTTCCCCAGTCCGATGGAAATTGGACACCTACGATGTCCCTTCACGACCTGTCCCAGTCTGGGAGTCACTACAACCCAGCCGCTGATGACGATTTATCAATGCGATCTGGAAATTCTTTCTGGTCCAAGACCAATGTCGTTTAATGACACGGACCGTTGCTAACTCATGTTTATTGTGTTCGCTTTTCACTGATTAACTTTTATAATCATTTAATGCATGTGTGTTTGGTCTCCTCCAAGCTCACCAATTTGAATATATAACCATAGCTTAACATAGCTATCCCATACTTTATTGGAATTCCAAACAGTAAGTTCTTGCTTGTAACAGACAAATACGTCAAGAATATTCATGTATTTCTAGTATTTACGGGAACATTTCAGAATAAAACTAAGGGAAAAATTAAGGCGAAATCCGATAGGAAATCGAGCAATTTCGATATTTAGTGGATAAAAACCTGGTACCAGAATAATTTTAGTTATTTCACAGTCATTTTTACGTTTTCTTAAAGCTTAAGATATAAATAGTTGCCTAAAATAACACTGAAAACAGTTTCCCAAGGGAGAAACTCGCGAAAATAAATTTCGAAGTTCTGAGAAATTGTGCAAACACAGGTAAAATATCATCGTCAGTTTCATTTTCACCAGTTCTTTCAAGTGATTCATACGAAGTTCAAATTAATTTCTTTTAAAACAGTCGCACAGAAGTTTCCAATACCATGTAAATAATCTCGGTTCCAAGGTTTTGTCCACTTGTTACTCGAACTTCTGGTGGATTCCTTCTTAAACATTAAGTAACTCGATTACCTGATAAACGAAATTTCATTTCTGAACCTTTTTTTGCCATTAATATACCTATCTTGTCAACTTATATCGAAGCGCTTATTTCAACAGTTATTTAAGCGCGAATTCATAGCTAGCTTCGCTTCTTTAAATTTGACTTCACGATGTCACCATGAACACTGAACACATTTTCCACATTTTCATATTGAAATGTTTCCGTAATTAGAAAAAAATGAAAGGTTAATGTATACGTCTGAATTTTTTCATATAATTTAGGTGTACATATTTCAGTCATGAACTTTTATGTTCTTTTATAACATAACGAATTTGTCACAATAAAGTTTTTAGAGCAGTTCGACAGTTTTTTTTTTCAATTGGCCAACGTAATTTTCTAGACAGTATGGAATTGTATCTGATGCAAGGTATACTTTTTAACCCGTGGAGGGAATATAAATCTTTCGTTTTATAGCGAGGTTACTTACTTATCCTATTTTTCCCGGGGGTCTCCCATATAAAAAGTTGGTGGATGGCAACGCTTAGGAGTATAAGATTTGGGTGTTCATGATGAAACTATTTTGAGCTGTCAAAGTATCTTTCAGGGTGCACTCGAAGAAGTAATGATAAAAGAAATGCTCTTATTTTCTTTTTTAGGCTAGTTTTGGGTCCGTCTCTCGAGTCCGATCTTCTAGCGCAGGCTCCTTTCCTGAACAGCGGCTGGTAATCGAGCCTATTATGTTTTAAGTGCTATTTTTTATTGGTCAAATAAAGCTTGAACCACGTTCAGATTAGGTGTTTATCTATATTAATAGAGATTTTTGATCAGTTACCATTCGGCACAACTGCTTTGGTACGATCGATACCCTGTTAAAATTTTGGTTTTCTTCGTATTCCACATGAAGAAAGTGTGATGGTGTTGAAGATTTGAAAGGAATTCGAAGTATATTTTGAGCCAAAAGTTACTGAAATGATTTACAAACCCTGTTTAACGCGAGCGACCATGAAAAATTTTCTCTGCAGATGTTTAGCTGGAAGTAATTAACCATTTAGGCTGAAATCCGTTTCCTCGTTTTGCCAGCTCAAACTATTGATGCGATTTGTCACGATCAGCCAGTGACGCCATTTTCGATATATTAAAATTCTAACTTGGCTCCGAGGCTTGGGGGAATAAAACAAGACAAATCGAGGTCGAGGGATGAACAATTAACTTCTTTTGTTTTATTCCCCAAGGCCTCTGAAGCAGGTTAGAATTTTAATAAATCGAAATTGGCCTGTTAGTGGAGGCAGCATTAAGGACTTTAAGATAGTCGAGTACGGTCGGCTACAACGGCTGGATGCGTATTCAGTAGACTGGGTCGAGTACGGTAAAAGGGCGCGAAAATTTGACGCGTGCCCGGACTTAAAATCCGGAGTTTAAGTTCCCTGCTCTGACTAAGCTGGAGTTGTTTCTCTGTAGACCCTAGTTCAACTTCTCGGTCTTGTTTGTAAATAACCAACTGGTCTGCCTCCCGCCAGTTGCGATTTTTAAGCATATTATGTCTATTTGAAATATTGTTTCTGTCAGTTTGAGAGGCAGGCTTGTGAACTAGCTAGATGTAGCTAAGCGGATTGACCACCATACCGACGTCAGTTCAACATTAAACATTTTTTAACATTTTAAACAACATCTAGGATAAAAGTACTGGGCCCTGCTATGCACGAAAACGTGCTAGGCTCAAATTGCACCCCTACCCTAAATGTGGGGCAATGATGGGCGCTCCTTCTCTTCTCCCCTGTCCCGCTTTTACTAGAAAAAGAACCGTCTCTCCTCACATCGGGGTCCTTCTCCTGGTTTGGGGAACTGTACGTTGTAGATCAGCACACCTAGGGGAAATTACAATTACAAACAGCCGTAGCCTTTTCTTCTTACTTCGTCGAGTGCATGAGAATGAGAGGCAGTTGAGCACGGTAGGATTATGAGAAAGCTGCTGTTTTCGCGTTTTTTCGTCATTCTTCCTCTTCGCGTCCATGCAGCGCTCGGCGGGACCGTGAGAAACTGGGGCTGTTGGGTGTTCTTTCAAGACTGTTATTTGACGTGGTTTGATGCTGCTGTTGATCGTGGGCTCACTCACAGGCTGAACTGATCAGTTTCGAGTTGCTGTGAATCGATCGAACGATTGAAAAAGTCCTTACTGCGGAATGGATGATACAGAATTAACTTACAAGTTCTGGAGAATCCGAAAAACTGTTATGCAGGTAAGATTGATTGAAAATATTCTCAAGAAGGTTTCTCCCTAACATCGTCCGGTACGTATGCTTCCCACGTGCAACTTGGAAGCCGGCAAATTACTGCCATCTGCTCACGTTTGTAACCAACTGGCTTAACCTTAGTTGTTGTTTTGTCAACTTGACGGATTGTCACTTGAAAAAATCGTGTCTTAAAACTAGGCCTTGTGAAAAAATGGAACGGATTTCAATTTTTGTTCAATGCCACTGTGCTTTAATACTGCTTCTGGGCTTGCTTGACAGGAAAACAATTTAGCTAACTGCGCTTTACTTACTTTAGCATGATGTTCCAGTATTCGTTAGAGTAAGACAGAATACAGTATAAATGTAGCATTTAGTTAATAGTTGTTAATTATTGCAACCAAATCTTCCCTTTTAGGTTTTAATGTTTTATCAACTGCACATTAGGTTTATACCAGCTGTCTATATTTAAATTCAGCCGATCTATAATTTTTGCAGTATAAACAAAGTATTTATTATTGTTATTAAACTTGATTTTCTAAACTGCTGTAAAAAATAATAAAAATAACGATCATCCTTATTTCCATTTGTGTTTAAGATGTGTCATGATAGAGGCTATCTGGTCACACAAGATGAACTTGATCAAACTTTGGATCAATTTAAGGATCAGTTTGGGGACAGACCAAGGTGAAATAATAATAATTATTCTATTTTTAACATTCATCCACATTTTTATAAATGACATCAAGATAAAGGACATTCATTAATCTTTTAATTTTTATTACAATTACATCCTTGGACATGTTCGTGAATGTTATCTTGACTTGTTGTTGTCACATAAGCAGGTCAAGGTAGCTTAGTATTTATACTATGCCAATCTGAAAAGTGTGAACACTTTGACTTTGGCTTAAGCCCCAAGCAATGATATCATACAACGTAGATCAAATGAGGGCAATTTAATTATGTTTATTTTTTTCTGAGAGGGCATGGTACCATAACAAATCCTACAATCTGTTTGGTTCTTAGGGCAGTGCAGAATTTCCTATCTCCGCCCACAGTAACACTCATGCAATGTGTGTGTGGAAAAGAAAAAAATAGATATTAAGTTATTTACCAGCATAAGTCTGGTCCATATATAAGTGAAAAACTGTGATCTTGGACATCTCAGTTACAATTTTTCACTATGTGGACTTCCCTGCCGGCAAATGACATACATTATGGCTCGGGTGTGTAAATGACTCATCTCATGTCTAATAGGTTTTCCTTGCAACACAATAGCATCCCACTAATAATTTTGTTGTTTGCAGTTTCCTTGTTGTCCCACTGTTAATTTTCTTTTACTCTATGTTACATTTCAGTGAAGGAAGACCTTCACGAAGTGATTTATCAATTTTGGTGGCACACAATGATGACCCAACAGGTAAATATGGAGATGTTTTCAATACTATCATCCTCTTCATGTGAAATAAAAATGTCATAATCAAACCTAATAGACCGTAAGCTTCAAATATATTTGGTAATTCGGCTAGCCAAATTCTAATGTATACATGTATATGGCAAAAAAATAAATAAATAAACAAACAAACAAACACTTGAAACTTGGTACATAACAATGAAATATAATAATTATTATTTATATAATAAAATAATTACAATAATAATCATAATTATTAATGTTCATTGAACATACCATATCACAGTGAAAAAAATCTAGATTAGTCTTCTAATTACTTTTGTCTGATCAAAGTTATAATTTGTTTGGAAATTTGATATGGAATGTGTCTTTTTTGGTTAGAGGGCTGGCATGCATGTTATGATGCACTTTCTGTACATCACAGATGGTCCCAGAGGAAATGATTTTTTAAGCTTTTATACATATGTGTAGTTTATTCATTCATAGGTAAATTTACCAAGAGAATGTCGTTGGGATGGGGAGGTGCTGGCCACCAGGTAGGGCAATTTGGGTTCAAGCCCTGGTCATGGTCATTGCATTGTGTTCTTGGGCAAGACACTTTACTCTTACAGTGCCTTGTTCCATCCAGCTCTATAAACGGGTACCAGCAAATTTAGTTGCCAGGGGGAAACCCTGCAGTGGACTAGCATCTCCTCTTTAGGGGTGGAAATACTCCTAGTAGCTTCGTGTTAGGGAAGCAGGGATAAGCTCTGGCGGTATGGACCACTTGGCCCCACGCAGACTTAAAATGAAATCACCTAACATATATGTACATCACTTTTTTGTGAACTTTACAGACCAGATGTTTGTGTTTTTCCCTGATGAGCCTAAAGTTGGAATAAAAACAATTAAACAGTGAGTAAAACATTGTTCAGTAACTATCCTAAATGTTAAAATATGTAATTTGAAATTTTTTAATCTGTTGATACTTAATACTACTAGAATTCATGAAAGAAAAAAGATATCACAGTTGAAGCTTTTACGTTTGCACATTTTTTTTAAAAACAAAATAAATGATTGATGCAGATACATAGGCCAATAAATTTTGTTGCATTATTTACTGCATACAATGTTTCCTTCTTTGCAGATATTGCAACCGAATGCAAGAGGAAAACATCAGCAGAGCAATAATAGTTGTGCAGATGGGAATGACACCGTCAGCAAAGCAGGTGAGACTTGCATGCACACAGAGCTCTAATCTGGACTGTTAGATCTTAAGTCCAGTACAATACCCTCTGGTAAATTACAAGTGACTCTGTAGTTTTGTTTCTGGGTTCATGACTGGATGCCTCCTTATGTGTGGTTAAGCTCTCTTGCAAGAATCTGGGGCAAAATTTTTATGTTAATATCTATAATTATCATAGGCTTGCAATGCGTGCAGAGAGCTAGAAATGTCATTTTCCTCAGTGAAACATTTACATCAACGTCATCAAGGAAAGTACACTGACATCATTATGAATCATATATATGTATTTTCAGTCATTGGTTGACCTAGCACCAAAGTACATCTTGGAACAATTCATGGAGGCAGAACTCATGGTAAACATCACAGAGCACGAGGTAAGTCTCCAGGCATAGTTTTTAGTTGAACTGTTTGCCCTTAATTAGAACAAATTATGAATTAACCTTTGGAACCATTCAATGTACTTACTGAGTTCTTTAAAATGCCTTGCAAGGGTCCTAATATTGAAAATTTGAAACAAATCCCCCAGTCAAGTTGATGTTAATAGTAAATCCTCCAGATTTTAAATGTGAAATGAAAATGGGTCTTGTCTTGGTCATGAAAGGGACGTCGCTCCATCTAGATTTGTCAGTGCAACTAACAGGGAGGGTAACATCCATAATCCATCAGTTATTGAATTGAACCCTTTGTTGCACACCTTGGGTATTTGCAGGACTTTCATTAAGGGCCATGACCCATGACACCTGTTTATACGGCCAAGTACACGTGTGTTTGGTGGGCCCTTGATGTTCGAAGTGAACTTACCTGTTGTTGATACAATTCACCTACATTGTAACAAGTTTGTCATAGGTGTAAGATAAAGGTTACAGGTGACTCATCCCTGCATATATAAAGCATTTTGCACAGATTGCAATTAGTTATGCCCGATGCTTGTTTCAGTTTGATTGTGCTTAATTCTTTACTTGCTTTTGGGCACTTCTTAAATCAGAGGTGGTAATCATGTGAACTTTTTTTTTTGGAATATTAAACTCCATGTTTACTGTACTTGACATGTTTTCCTTTGTTCCTAAATTTAGCTCATTCCAGAACATGTTCTCATGACCCCGGATGAAAAGGCAGAACTTCTTCAGAGATAGTATCCTTAGTATTTTAGTGATATAACATACATGCGGGCTGTACTCAAAGGTTCTTATTAAGTGCCGGCTACTGGCTAAAAAACCGGCTACGTGTACTTTGATTTCTGAGCCGCCTACTATTCGTGAAATAATACAGGTGTAAGTTGTAAAGAGTGATTTAGGGAAAACACAGGTTGTTTGGTACATGACTGAACCTTGACTGTCCTAAGAAGGGTCATGGGGTCAGGGGGTGGTGTATGTTTTCAATTACGCTAGTCCTGTAGGATAAAAGTTGAAAAAGGTCCTTGTAGTCCCTTGATATTCTTGGCATTTTGACCTTTTCCAAATTTGATTTCTTTTATTAGGAAATATCTATAAGAGAAAGTGTAAGATAGTATTTCAGAACCTCTCAATTTCAAACTGAGCGTGCCCCCTAACCTCCCTAGAACCTTATCCCTTTGGCACTCGAATTGGTGTCAACCATCTCCATCATGACACAAGTGCTCTACTCCCTAATTAAATGAGAACCCTGTGTACTTTTCTCTTAATCTTTGCAATAGGGTATTTTTCACGTGGCATCACAGCAGCCATATTCAGGGCTTGAAAAAAACTTGAACTCGAGCTTGCCCTTCAAACAAGTAGCTATTAAATTTTCTTTGTCTTGGGCAAGTCTTAATTTGCTCTTTATCGATTCAGTTGACCAACGACATACCTGAGCCTTTGCCCATTGGACAAACGAGAATGTAAAGTTACTTCAATGCACGGCAAGACAATCTTCTTGCCCCAGATGACTCGACGACACTTTTTTAGAGTCCTGTTTTTGTGTCCCAAAACAATTAAACTGCGGCTGTGTTTGTGTCCCAACCCAAACCCTGTGCAAGCAGAGATCTTTTCTTATGTAAACACTTTCTTTTCTACCAATAAACTTGCAGTGGGGTCTGTTACACAAATTACGTTTTGGCAATTCTAGTCATAAAACAAGACAGCCCAGGTTTGAGTGTTATGATCCAGAACTGTTAAAGTGACCAACAAAGTTGATATGACTGTTGAATGATTTCATATGCATTTTCTGACCATGTGTGGTAAAATATCTTATAATTTGTTATTAATATTTTTTTATAAGAATATTGCACATTCCATTAATAGCATGTAACAGGTGTGAAAAGTAATTTCTTGTTGACTCTCCTCACATTTTTATAACTGTCTCAAATTTTTCACCACAGAAATCAAATCTGAAACTCTTGCATATCTGATCTGTGCATTTGATTTGGTATTGACATATGTTGAGAAAATTGATGCAGATCAATTTTTCTCTCACAACATAAATTCTGTCCCACTAAAAGGGAGTGTTTTCCTGAACTAAATTTGTAGTAAACTCAAGGAACATCAACTTCCTCGTATCCAGTCCGGTGATCCGGTGGCACGGTATTTTGGACTCAAAAGAGGGCAGGTGAGATGGAGCAAAATGTCATGTGACCATGAACTGGCCAATGAATGGACATGTTTAAGAGGAGGCTCAAGATGATTGGTTTAGAAAACAATAGAACAAACAACAGAAACTATGAGCCTAGTGGACAGACCTTTTTTTTTCAGGGTGGGGGACGGTGGGCAATTTTCTGGGGCATGAATTTTTTTCTCACTGTTAAGTTGTGCATGATTATTTTTAGTGGGCAATAGCTTGTCACACACAGGACCTGGGTAGTAGAGAGCACTTGCTCGATTTTTTCCAGCCGTTTACTTTTTGCTGTACAGGATTTTTTTTTTGAAATCTCCCCCTTCAAAAAATAATGGTCCGTTCCTAATAGCGGTTGCGTGAAACAGGGAGAGAATGAATTTACATGTTCTGAAAAGGTGTGTGGCTTCTGATAAATATAACAACAATTAATAATTATAGTGCTTAGATATTGGTATTTTTTTGCCCACAGGTGGTAAAGATCATTCGTCCCAGTGAAACAGCAGGTCGATACATCACTTATAGACTTGTAGTCTAAAGTGAAATACTGACAAGCGATGGTCAAGTTTAATAAGTTTCGTATCAATAATGGATTGAAGAAAGAAAGAGAGTCAAGGTTCCAATGAAGAATTGGTATGAGCAAACGTTCACATAATTTTATTCTCATTGTTTTATCTGTACAGTCGAGTAACAACGGTCGTGCTCGGCCAATCGTCTGAGTGCCCGAAGAGTTCCGATTGTCAATGTCCAATCACAATTAAGCACGAACAATCCGAAAGTTGTGACTTCAGCATCATTCGTCTTGTCGCCTAGCAACGTACGTTCCCTTCGAAACTCCCGCTCGCAAGCGACTCTTGATAGAGGATTCCGACAAGAGAAGATTTTCGTTTGCTCAGCTGTTTGTTGTGTTGGTCAGGTACATACTCAAAGTTGCCGTTTGTTTGGTCTGTGATTCTCGTCAACAAATATTGGCTTTTACTCGTAGCAGTGGACGAAAATAACTCGATAAAGCTATTAATGGAACTGTGTGTAAAACTACAGTCAAACCTCCCCGCAACGGCCAGCCTATGGACAGGACAGTGGCCGTTGTAGAGAGGTGGCTGTTGGTGAAGGTTCGACTGTGCCCATGTTTCCTATCCTTTTAGTCGCTTCTCTATCGTGTTCCTTCTAAGCGATTGAAACCAAGTGGAGCCAGATGAAGCCTAGTAAGCTCAAATGAATAGATCCTGACCGCGCAATAACGACTCACTCTTCAACCGGTGACAGCTATCATAGCGCTCTTCATGTTGTGGACTTCCAGGCTCTCCAGAAAAGAGAAAGACGTCGACTGCAGAACTCTAGTTTTATGTCTGTTTTCAGCGGAATGTGTACAAAGTTTCTGGTACAAGCAGTTGCTTTTAATAAAGATTTTGTAAGTTACTGGAAAGTAATTTATTTTGCTGTCTGTGGATTCTGTTAAAAGTGAGCACATTTTTTAAATCCCAAGAACAAGCAAAGGAACAAGCGTTGTTTTGCGCAACATGAAACGGGTTATACATGTAGCAAAAGTGAAGGAAAGAAGTTGGGTGAATGCTTACCATCACATTACCTGGCACAAAGTCTCATCGCGAACTATTTTCGCACATGACAGACCGATTTTTTAATCTTCAAATTCTCTTGGTTCATGTGAATTGGAATAGCTCTAGTGGTCCTTTGCCCCATTGTAACCTCGAGTTTTTGTTGTTTCCTTTCTATTCTTTTCTCTTGGCGCCAATTCCTTACTGCCCTGATAAGAAACTGATTGCAAGGCAATTTTATTCCATCCCCGCCAAGTTAAAGATTTTCAAACTCGTCAAAAGGGTCTTAGGAATTACCCCTGTGTGTCCGAGAATTCCCTGGTAACTTCACTGGTGACCAATTTCCGTAATTTGTTTCGTGACACAGCACTTCAGCACTGCACTAGTAAGATGCATGCGTTGCGTGACGAACGGACAAGGGCGGTAAAATGTCGTGACAAGATTTCACTGTCATTCTCTTTTGACTGAATGAACCTTTCAGTTTTGATCCAAGTGCGATTTTAGGGCGTCTATCATTGCAGCTCTAAATATTGAAAAGAATACCGCGTTTTGTGAGCCTTTTTGTACCTGAAACATGGCGCATGTACAAATAGAGACTCGAGTACCAACTGCCGATCGGGAAAGGAACCCACACTCCTATTCTGAAAGCAGAACGAACTCGAAAGTGGCAGAAAACAGACATAATAACAGTACCGATTAGTTAAAACCAAGCCAGACAATATAGAAGGCACAACACAAATTTGCAGCCATCAAAGGGTAAAAACAACAGGAACTAAGTGGGGGCAAGGGCGGCGCGAGGAGGGGGGCAGGTTATTTTTGGGAGACGGGTGATAATTAGGCCCACGTCTTGCGTCAGAGATCTAAGGGAGGGGGGCAATTTATTTTCCGACGTTCTCGGATATTGGTATTGTGGTTTCATCCAAGCATGAAAGCGCGACTATCGTTAATTTTAAATATACAATAATATGTGTTCACCCACGCACGGAGACACAATACTCGTCAGACGGCATAAATCTTTGAAAACATTTTTAATTTGAACCACTCCTAAGGGCACACTGATTAACTGAAACGGTAAACAGCGCTCCAAAGCAACATTCGTTTCTCTATTTGAAGTTTAGAGGCGCCGGAAACAGAGAGAGGGAAAGAACTCTTCATAAATTTTGCTATATAATATATACAATTTTCTCTTAATCGCCTAACGCAACGCAATAATATTTCATCTCTTAGCACAATTTTGAATGTTCATTTCATAAATAATTGATATTTCAAACTTTATTCCAATGAGCGGAGTTTATCCGAATGTTTCTTTAACTAACTGCATAAGCTTCTTCTTTCCTTTGTACAAAACCTTCATGTTGTTTATCAGCGCTTGGAAGCGACCATTTCCGTCCGCCGCTAACAGAAAAGTTTCCTGTGCTTTGCTCAAGAATGTCACAAAATCCATGTAATGTTTGGGGCTGATGTGATTCAACCTGCTATGTGCAGTGTTCACATAGGCACTGATGGTGGCCTCCATAAGTTGCCTAAGAGGCTCTTCGTCACAGTTGAGCCCGCAGATGTCCTTGATAAAATACTGCTGCCCATTCTGGGCGTCATCAGCGGCAGCTTTTGCAAGGGTACATCGGAAGAGCAGATCTGACAGCACCGTCGGACAGTGCACCGCTTTGATAATGAGCGGAATGATCTGTGTGAGTTCGTTGTAGCCTAGAGCCTGGGACAAAGCGCATGCCCAGTGGATGTCTCCTATGGAGGGGTGGCTGTCTTGATTGTAAGCTAAGGTGAAGTGTTTCATGGCCAGGGTGGCGAGTTTAAAGGCCCTCTGAGGGTAGCCGCGGTAATCCATGTACCGCGCAATTGCGAAGAGCTGTGTTGGAGGTATCACAGCTGCTGACTCCACAACCAGGCGGTAGGCGGCCTCGAAAGCAGCAGGGTTCTTTTCACAGAGTGTTAACGTGGAGAGTGAGCACCTCTGCGGATCCCGGCTGGCGCACTGCAGTGCCAGCGCTCTTGCGCAACACAGGAGCGCCTCTTCCTCGATTACTGAGAGTTCAAGGCGTGACGCTGTGGCAGGCGCCATGACTGTGGTCGCCACCAAAGATGTTGCCTCTGTTGGCGTGAACAGTGTGCTCCAGTTTTTCATGACAAGACTGAGGGCGGACGTGCCAGTTTCCACAGCGCACTCTATCAACCACTGCACCATCTCGCGTCGTCGCCAGTTGCGAGCGTTGAGCGTCATCCGCAATACTTTCAGTCCCAGTTCCATCGCGAACTGTAGCATGTCGATGTCACGTGTTTCCGACGTCTCACCGCTGGACAGTTTGAACGCGTCCTGCGCGAGTCGGAAGAGCTGAGGGGCAGAGTGCATGTGCTGTTGCGAAGCTTGTAGAATAGCTGGTAACCGGTCAGTGGAATTCTTAGCAGCGTTGAGCAGGCGTGAGGCGAGCTCGCACTGCTGTGATTGCAAGTGTCCCAGCGTGTACAAGCGAGTTGACCTGTAAGGGCCCACTAAGGGTATCTCCTCATCCGCAATGTCCCCAGTAAAGTCATCTAAAGCCAGGAAACGCATGGCACGGAGGCCCAGCTTGAAAGCAAGGTCCGAATCCTTCTTCACAAATTTACTGAACAAAAATCGCGCGAATGTGTGCATAGGAATGCTGTTTTTCTGCACACCGAGTCCCAGACTGCTGAAAGGACCGCTTTTCAATAGAAGTTCAGTTTGTGTTTTGAGGACAGGATAAAGCACGTTATCAAAGTTCAGCAGATTTAGCTGCGCGATGAGATGTTCTTCTTGTCGACAAGCTTTATCCTGGGCATAGAATCCCAGGGGGATTGTTCGTTGTTGCCCAAGCCCCATGAGCGCCACTTCAAGAGCTAATGTCAAGAAAGTGTCATTTCCGGTCCCGTATTCCGGAAGTGGAACGTTTGTAAACGTTCTCATATCGTGAAGTTCTGTGTCTTCCATCGAGTCTGATTCAATGTCTTGAGGACCAATAGCTTCCTCTATAAGTGT
Organism: Orbicella franksi; assembly: GCF_964199315.1. Classification (NCBI taxonomy): domain Eukaryota; kingdom Metazoa; phylum Cnidaria; class Anthozoa; order Scleractinia; family Merulinidae; genus Orbicella; species Orbicella franksi. Next base: position 21,854,647 of record NC_138158.1, on the reverse strand, counting down.
ATCGTAAAGTACAACAATAGGATCCAGTTGATGTCCGATCCAGCCTTCTATAAACTCGTCTTTTTCTGTGTTTTCGTCGCAAAGTTTCTCTGCAATGTCTTCCTCGGTGAACTTCTCCAACAGAGCTTCCATCTCGTAGACTTTTTCCAGCTGTTCTTCTTTCATACCACGTGCGACTGCGACAGCCAATCGCAGAGCTTCTTGAGGATAACCATGAGCCCGCAAAGCATCTACCCGAGCAGCGGCCATGGGCACGTCCTCTGTTAAAACAAACAAAAAATAAAGACTGATAAGTAATGTGAAAAGATGATAAAATTCACAGTACACAGTCGTTGGATCACATTCGTGGTGCTAACGTTTATGTTTTGGGATAAAACCCTAGAGTGTGAATATTCAAATGACTGCTATTGAAGAGGACATTCATGAGTGCTGTTTATTTTGCTGTATAAGGTTTCTCTAACTTTCAAGTCTGTGGATGAGGCCCTAGTGTGTGGCCATTCAAATGAAAGCTATTGAGCAGTACTTTCATGTGGTACTGTTAATTATGTTGTGCAAAGTGGTTCTAACTTTTCAGTAAGTCTGTGGATGAAACCCTAGTGCGTGACCATTCCAATGAAAGCTGTTGAACACTACTTTTATGTGGTTCTATTTCTTTCGCACTTTTTATCATCGAATCCTCACCTTTCCATGTCAAATATTCGCTTTCTTGATCATCTCCATCACGGCCAATGATGCATTTCAAATCGTAGTCTTCCCAGTCCAAGTCACAAGCTTGCACTGCTCTGAAAAACACGGTACGGCGGGTACAACTCTCGTCTGCAACTTCGTCGTTCTCATCTGCGCTTTGAGCATCCGGGTTTTCTAACGGGCAAACCTCTTGTCTGCTCCAGGTTTCTAGCTGTTGTTTCCATGCGGCCTTTTCCACTCGAGTACTGTCCGGGTTCAAAACTACACACACCCACAGTGCACCGAGCTGATCCCACAGTTGGCGGCATTTGTCATTCATTGATGTGCCCTGTTCTTTCCATATTTGGAGCCTTGGGTCCGCAAGGAACTGTTCTGTTATAAGTCTGAGCATGCGTGAGCCATTGTTGTCATGGACACGGAGCATTTCTCGTACCTACGGGGAAAAAATGTACCACATGCGTCAATTTCGTTTCTAGAGCCTTAGCTTGTTTAGAGAAGCCTTTCAAAACCTGCCTCTTGTTTAAAAGATTGCAATGTCCTTTTGCAACAAGTAAGAGATATAAAACCTGAAACAGCAGGCAACAAGGCAGACAAAAAAAAAAAGGAAAGAAAGAAAGAAAACCGAAAGGCTGCCCAAAATGGTACTTATAGCGACCTCAATACTCGTTCCTTTGTGCCGGTTTCGTTAATTGGTTTATCGCTATGTTTTCAAGCTGGATTTTATTCTAGACTGTTGTTAAATACACTTGAATGTTCCTTACCTTGGCGAACATAGATAGAAGATGTTTTCCACTGCCATAGTACCCTCCCTGTGAGAGATAGTTCCTAACTTGTTGCCTAACTTGTTCAGCATCTAAATGCCAACAGCTTTCGTCCTCCGCGCTGGCGCCCGCAGTAGGATCAGGAGCGCCCGGTAAGCGGTTGATCTCCGAAGTCTTGAGCAGAATCTCGTCGGCCAATCGTTGCGCAGTAGGCAAGACTTCTGTGTGATGTTCTGTTATAAGATACTGCAAAAGTTTCTGAAGTTGTTCGCGATTCATTTGAAGCAATGTCTCTGAGATTGGCACTCGAAGAGTCACCTTGTCTGGGTTGCGAATTCGGAAAAGCGAAAGAGCGACTACATGAGGGCACCATAAAATGTCTTTGTTACCACAAGTGCACGACACCTCGGTTATTTTACACCTATCGAATCCCACTGACACACTGTATTCCTCCCGCTGTGTCCCGTATCTCGTATTTTCTTGCTCCACAACTTTTCCACTAAGTTGAAAACCTGCAACAAGATTACCAAAGAAAATCGAGTTATTTTCAATTCCTAAGACAGCATTCGTGAAAGAATTTGACCTCTAGTTTACCCGTCTCATACATGTATGCCGCGATGTCGATTTAACTCGGCTAAATCCATTTTCTCTAGTAATGCAAATCAACCATTCTTTGTCTCGTATTGTCATTTCTTTGAAATTTTTTTTCGCCTTTCTTTGTCATGCAGCACAGAATTCAATTAAAATGTGATTATTCGACTAACAGACCCCTGTCTCCACTCTAACAAATTTTGCGCGCAGATCATTAGAGAAGCACAAGACAGATGGCCCTCGCTTGTTCCCGTTAATCGCCTATTTTCACGTCGCGCTCACCGCAATTTTCGCCTCTGGCCGTGAAAACGATTTCAACGCTCAAGCAGAGCCTCCATACGAACATGTGTTAATGTCCAAATCTTAGACGCTAGACTAGCTGAACATATTCGGATACTAAAATTTTCTTAAGTGCTTTAGCACTATAGGAACTGTGCCACTTGCACTGCAAAGTTTCAACGTTTTGAGTCGGTGTAAGGTAGCTGATTTTAGTTCTAGGCTTTGCCTATGGCGTGATAGCGCTATCTCATTTAGCCTTTCACTGTTGTTCAGAAGATTAAGAGATGGGCGTTTTTCGGTTCGTTTTTCGCACCTAGAACTAACAAAGTCCTAACTCTGCACTGACCATCAACGCACATCAGACGAAAATTGAAATGTTTGTCGTAGTTCACTATCAACTCTTTGTAATCGCAATTTTTTTCCCCTCTGGACGAGAAAACGCCTTAAACCTTAAGCTGCAACGAATGTTAAAACATTAGACCAAAATCTCTCTTGCTGGGCTAAAAATTTATCGAAAACGTTCTGAAACGAAACCGCAAATATTTTTAACTATATTTTCTAGTTCCAGGAACAACGTCAGTCTGTGAAGAGTGCGCTATTTTCGTTGGATTGACTAAAAAGTGGCTGATTACAATTTCAGAGTTTGCCTTTGAAGTATAACTGCAGATTCATTAAGCTTTCTGCTTTGTTGAAGGATTACTTAGAAAAGGTAATCAAGTTGTGTTTTCGGATTTGCTCTTTGCAGAAGACTTCACTGCCAGGCCAGTGTTAAAACGTGAATGTTCTGCACGAGCTCTTCACAGAGCCACCTTTGGAGCGCTCATATTTCAAACAGGGCGTTTCCTAAAGGAAAAGAAATCCGGCTCACATCAGTCGACGTAGCCTGTGCCTGGATACTCAGTCTAAACCGTGGAAAATGGAATTAAGCCATTTCTAAGAGTGCCACCGGAAATCTGACAAAATATAGTAAAGATTTGATCTCTGAATCAATAAAACTGGAACGTCTCAACCCACAATCGGCTAAATGTCCCATTATTTAGGCCATCTTTTGGAGGCAGAAGTGTACCGAAGTGAAAACTGTTTTTCTCCATTTGAAGTAAAGGAACAGGCATAGGCTTAGCGCGAGCCAAGATATTCCCAGATATTCGCTCTGTGTAGAGCCTAAAATAAACAAACGTAGTTTTTTCTTGTAATAGTAAAACAGTTGAACATCGTTGAACCGAACTAAAACAGCTTTTCTAAACGGTTAAACATCGTCAAAGTTTAAGGAGGCAAAAACGGCGTAGCATCGGTTCACAAGATATTTCGCGTTAGAGTTAGGGTTTAGTGATTCAAGCGTCTTGAAATCTTCAGATTCAAAAGCATTGAGGACGAAGCCTATGTTACGAAAAACGATTCAAAATACAAAGAAAAATTTGTAAATTTTACAACAAATTCTTGATATTTGCGCATTGGTTTTAAGCCGCCGTTTGCCCGGCAAAGCGCGGGTAAAGACTTAAAATTATGTTAGCCTTGATCTGGGATAAGAACGTTTTAAGTTCATAGCTAATCAAATCGAATCTGCGCGGATTTACGAATTATTTTAAAAGCAAGGAGAATGAAATATGGAAATTCCAGCTCGGTAAGATCAATAGTTTTCTTAGTTATTCGTGTTTGCTCAAGCAAACTTCTTGAACCTCATTCTTAATGACAAATTCAAACTTGGTAGGCGTTTTTTCCTTTTATCAAAGCAAACGAATAAATAATCTTGACTGAGAATTGAGCGAATAACAAACTGTAGTTTTAGTAAAATACAGATCGAACACTTTATAACCTTAAATCGAAGGACATATAACCGGGTAGCTTTGAAACCAGAGCGAACTTTTTCCAAGCAGGGGAAGTTTTACACTGATCATTAAGGCAAGCGCAGTGCAAACAACAGATTTCCAGTCGTTTTAAAACAGAAGGAAGATTTTTTTTCTAAGCTAACAACAAGCACTAGAAAAAACTACAAGCGTTTAAGTTATATTCCAATATTCCAATAAGAGAAATTTAAACGAGTTAAAGCGGCATCAGTGGACAACGCGAGCGTTTAATTTCACTGGTCGATACCAAATTTTCTGTCCCACTCGCTAGAGGTGAATATTTCACGTCAATAAATGAGAGCCCGTGAGACTTTTAAACCCTGCGTTCATAAAACTGAGCGGTAGATCTTAAGTAAGCCAAAGAAAATAATCCCTTGCAAAGCTTCGATTCCGAAAGCGATAACAACCAAGCTCCATCAAAGCGGAATTTTGTTGGGGTATTGCGGAGTAAACAGATAGCGCTCTCTTAGGGTCATTCATTACTATTCTTTACAATCGATACTAGACTTAGTGGCGCTGACGCTCCGTAGGGCGAAAAAACATAAAATTAAGCACGGAGGCCCACGAATTCTATTGAAAACGCCTTAAAACCACTTTCCTTCGACTGTTTTGAAAATTGTAAAGCTTTCTGGCGATTCGACTGTGAAATAATTTTTTTCGTCTTACTTTGCAACGGTACGGGTCGGAATAGAGAGTGGTTACAATGGGGTACAACAGAGAAAATTCGCTTACCGACTTGAAGTACTTCGCTGACGGCATTTTCCTCCAGAAGTGCTAAACCTCTCTGAAACGGCAGTCTTTTGGCATCGTTATGTGTAACTGTAGCGTGAAGCGACGAATACATACAAATATCTCGCTCATTTCTCGGGAATGACCAGTAAACTACTTTGAGTTGTACAGGTTCGGGTATAGGCGCGCTCCGCTCTTCTACGTGCTGAAAAGGAATATAAGTTGCCACGCACTGGGCACTCAAATCCAGTAGCGATAATGGTCTTCTTTGCCGTGTTTCTTTGTGTAGTTTTTGAAATTTTGTACCTTCTCTGCACGGAGAAGTTTCTCTGGGTCGCTTACGCTGAGCAGCCATCGCAGCAAATGAACGCAGTCCGTCACATGCGCCGGTAGCTCAAGTGTAAACACAGTCACAAGTGTTGAGAAGAACAGACTCCCCACGTAGGCTCCCCTCTGGTTTTTTCAATGAGATGCAAGATAATTCACGTCGCTAAAATAAAACTTGTTTTCCTCTTCGTCAAACGATCACAGCCAGCGTAGCTTTCTGTACACACTCGGAGTCGTGGAAAAAAATCTGCCAGGACAAAACAAAGCAATCATAAGCGAAAATGTATAAATCGATCTGCTTTATGGCATCGTCGCAACGCGCTGATCAAAAGCGCGATTCTCCTTACCCCGACTGGCAGCTGGAAACAGGTCCTCTCCCTAGGGATTATTGATTGGCGCTGTTTTGCCGTGTTTGTGTTCTTTTTCGTACAGATAGGGGGGAACGAAATTCTGTGATTCGGACGCGTGTTTCAAGCTATTTTAAATCCGCAACAAAGGGCGAGCTCTTTGTGTTGTCAAATCCACTGACATATCAAAACGCCACAAGGTTTACTTAAGGTTTGGTATGCCTCTTGCTTGGCACCGCGATGGCGCAGTCTGGTCGATAAACCGCTGAAACTGGCGACAGAAAGTCTACGAACCCCCGGCACGTGGAGGCCTCGACTGCGATGATTGACATATCTCTATTATTAAACGTATAATTAAATTAATAGAAATTTACATTGCGGACATTACGTCACGAAGTGGGGCGATTAAGGAAAACCGTGTTGACGAAGACGTGTAGGCGACAAGCAAAACTACTCCGCGGGCAAGGACGAAATATCAAAAGAAAGACTATTTAGGGTTTGATAAGTTCATAAACATACTGGACCTAGTGGGGATTTTGTTGCTATCTGCGAATTAATGCCAGCGAGGGTCTCATTGTGTGACAGGCCAGTTGAAATCCATTCCATTTACTCTCCCCGGGAGAGTGGAGGGGTATTTTTATGCACGGCTCGCTGGCGCCAGAACACAATGCACACCGCATATGCATTTCAAATTTTAATAACCCGGTGTTTTAAGCCCATATTTGTTTACTAGCCGCCGCGGAAAAGTTCGTTTGACGTCTTAGCGTCATAGTGGCAACGAAGTAATCGACCGTGTTTGTTCTTCACTGGGGAAATCGCGAGAAAATCTGCGAGGTTTTCTCGCGAAATCGCGAGAAATCGGCGATATTTTTTTGTCGCCGGAAGCTTACCGACAAGCTGTCTACGAGAGCTTATAGAGAGCGATTAGTCGTTGTGGGGAGCGCGAAGGTGTTTTGTGAGTCGGAGACACTGTGTCGCCAACGACAATGGAGGTCTAGTGATTGGGGGTCTTAAGATAGGTAATGTTGAATTTGCAGTATTTTGAGAATTCGTGGATAACCGATCGACTGATGGCTAGAATATTAGCCTCCCCGCGTTGAAACACTGCCTTGTGTTTAGAATGACAATTAACTTAGTAAAAAAAATCTTGGCTTAATCGACTCTTCGATTTTCAAGAGAGACAGACCAGTCGACAGGTACTTTCCTTTTATCTTCTATAACCTTTCAAACCTTAATCCACCTTGATGGGTCCTTTTAGAACTCTTTTTCGAATCACCAGAGATTTCAAGTAAGCGGTCCTTTTATGTTTTGAACTACACATAGGTCTTTGTAAATCGTTTTCTTCTCTTACTTAGCATTCTTCGCCAAGTCGTCGCTGACAATAAATTCTGTGCGTGTTCGAGAAGGAAACAAAAGTGGACCCAAGCAACCTCCCAAAACAACTTATATATACCGCAAGATTTCCGGCCATGTTCCTTAAGCTGAAAGCTATTATGAACATTGAAATATTTGAAGAAAATTTCGAGTGGAAAACCTTACCTCTTCAAGAAGTTTCAACAATGACATTCACGCTATCGCTAGAGAATTTCGGAGTGTTGTGTTGGATCACACTTGTAAAATCCTTTAAGCATCTTGTGTCAGTCTGAAAGCTTCTGCAAAGCTATTGGTCGCATTTTCAGATGAACTAGTTAAAACTTTAAACCATTATAATTTAGCTCGTGCCAAAAATGTTACATATTGGACGAATATTTTCATGTTTAATGCAAGTACAGTTGATTGCCGTGTCGGAGTTGAGTTCCTTTTTCGAAAACGCGTAAAATGTCAGAACTGCAGATTTTACCACTAAAGTTTTACAATTTCGTATTCGTTGAAGCATTTCTTCTGCTACGCGGGTAAATTTCAGTTACATTAAAGAAACAAAGTATGAACATACGAACATAAGGAAAATACGGCAGTCTCCTGTCAATTTTCGTGATATCGGGCGAAGTTTGTAAAACTCTTACCTGTGTGAAGACTTTCTGTCTTCATAACATCCCAGTTTTAGGCTTTTAAGCGTGATGGTGTTTTTCTATTCTTCGTTTCAGAATTCACGAAGGCAAAGTCTGTGGTGCAATGCTGTAACGGAGGGTCCATGAATCGAAATAAATCTCTTCATATTGTAATGAGTGTGTAGTTCACTGGTTATATGCTCAATTAACGATTGTCACGCATGGGTTCAAAGACGGATAAACAAAACAAAGACTAGAAAGTAGGCGAAAATTTTGCAAAAAAGACTTCGCTGATATTTCACACGAAACTGTTTTAAAAAAAACTTTTATGGAATTCGAGTTTATGTGAAGGTTTAAAAGTTGTATAACTGGCGTCTATGGGCGGGATTGCTAATTTCGTTTCATAAAGACAAATGAAGTGTCGCGCGCCGAAGCTTTCACCCTTTCAATCTAGTTCAAAGTGTGCTGAGGACAAATTTACTTTACACAAGGTTACACCGCTTTATAATCTGGATTTCTACCCGAGCTACGAGTCCGAATTTTGTCATGATGGGGTCACGTTAATGCTCTCAGAGGTTTAGTCTGTTTATTTTGGCCTTGCTTGTGGCATATATATTTTTAGTTCAAGCTGCATTGATATAATATATTTATATTTCACCCTGTGGGCAATGGAAACAACGGCTGTAACATGCTGACAAAGTTCTTGTAAGGTTGGTTATGTAAAGATCCGGCGGAGAAACTTTATTCTTGTAAGGACACATTTATTTTTGCCATAAAATGCGGATTTCGTTAAATACCGTCTTCACCGTGGAGTTTGTAATCCGTGTAAAAACATATTTGGCCCCGATGTAGACACTAACTGCTGCAATTATTTTGGACAAGGCCCAAATACCCTTGATCCAAACAAACTGGAAGTTTACCGGAAAATATGCCTTATCCAGCATACCCTATCAGACATTATGGCGAGGGTAAGATAATCTTTCATTTGGCTTGTTTCCGATGTGTAAGACGCTTGTCCATTTCTTAAACCCTATTTAAACAAAAGGAGCCATATTGTCGATTAAACGGCAAAATAAAGCGTCGGAAATTTTTGTAATAATTGATCTTAAATATAACAAATAATCTTTATCTCTTAACTTTCGGGTGGCAGGCCCGGGTAATCTCTTGAGTTACTGTTGATGGATTGCGAGAATAAATTATGTATTTCTGAAACACACACAGCGATTTTCAGCCTTTTTTACAGAGATTTGATACAAAACGTCGTATTTTATTTAGAATTCTTGTCATCGTGTGAAAGCAGCACAAACTTCAGTAAATCATACCTCTCGGTCAAGGCGTGAGCCGGATTTATTTTTTAAAATGTCAATTCGCGCACGGGATTATCAATGAAGCAAAAAGTTTTCTTTTTCTTTTTTTCTTTTGAAGAAACGCTCTTAATTTATGTCTTACTAGGATATCCGTTCCTAGAATGTTTTAAAGTATCTTTTGTGGTTGTGTCAATGCGTCGCTTAAACTCTTCCGTGAGGAAACGGTGCCAAGACTCACTTTTATAATACGAGCTATTAAGATATAGCATTCGCGTTGAAAACTGTTAGCTATGCCTAGAGGCGATGAAAAGACAAAAGACCTATTTACCGGATTGTCAAATACTCGTTTTTTCAAAAGCAAGCCCCATTAGATCTTTGCGGGAAGTTAGCTTTCTTTGTCATCCCCTTGGGGCTTCTTAAACACACTGCGTTGTAAGGCGTTTGTTGGGAGATAAGTGGCTTTATACGAACCCACTGATGACAATATCTCATATTTAGCCGAGCTTAACCGCACATGTCACTGCAAGCCAGTTCAAGTGCGGTCTTTTGAACAATTGCGGGGGCTATTTCAACACTGGATATGAAAACAATGCTACGCCAAACAATGTAAGGAAACGTGCCATTAGAAAAGTCGCGGATCAAAACGTAGTTGAACTAACCCCCTTGTTTGATCTTTCACTGTACGGGCTAGACTAGCTGGCGCTACCCTACTTAACTTATGGCGAGCGCTGCTTGACATGTCTTTCACGAGCTCAAGGGCCTTATCCGGGTATATATCAGTTTTTTCAGTGAAATTTTGTACGCAATGCCATTCTAAACTAGCTGAGCCTTCTCAGAAAGTCAATAAGAACGAAATTAAAAAAGGTAAAATACGAACACGAACAATTTTAGTGTTTCGCTCCCTCCGAACTTGTTTTGACTCATCTCTCTTTTCAAGTTGTTTTGTTTAATTTTGGGGGTATTTTTTGTTCGATCCTAGTATTTCTAATACTGTTGCTGTAAAAAAAAATCTTGCTATTTCATGCAAGTCTGAAAATACCTTGACTTTGTGCCGGCAATGTTGGCGTTATTACACCAAAGATTTGAAACCTGCTTGTGTGAAATATGCCTCACTTTGGAACATTGGTCTTTTGATATTGGATTGATTGTTGTTTCAAAATATCTCGTTGTTGACTTTTAACAAAGGCTTATATCGCACACCCAGCCTCCCAGAATTTGCTTCTTTAATGTCGTGATTCGTAAAAAAGCGAACTTAATGCAGGCGCGTGTCACGGTGTTTTTGACAGACAGGATTTTGAATGGTGTCTTACGGTACAAACTTAGTGCATGAAATTTGCTATTTAGTAGCTCGAAACAATGTTTCCTAGACACTTTTCTTTTCACGTGAAATATGCTGTATTGTAAAAGAGTGGATTTTATGTTTTCCAGTTATCTTTTAGAAGTTATTGTTTTAAATGTATGACTTGGCCGTTTCTTTCATTATGTTCAGTAACCTTGGAGATTCCATTTCTAGCGGTATTAGCAAGTCAATGGTATCACGTATGATATTACCGGCTTAATTTTTTTGCGTCTTTTTTTGTCTCTCTTTCTCCTTAGATCTATCTTTGGATATCTTGCATAATTAAAAATTGGTTCTTAACGAAAAGAGTCTGACGAAGCGAGGTTCTCGCAATTGCGGCGAAGCCTGAAATCCTGTAACTCTTTGCTTTTCCGTGCCGCCGCGCCCCGTGTATGCAAAATATCACCAAAACACGGTAAAAAAATTGCAGCTTAATTTTAGAAAACTTCCCCTTGGCTATCTTTTAATTGCTATAACTGCATACTCACCCACGGCTTGTCAAGACTGATAAAGCGAGGACCTCGTCACTCGAAACGTATCCAGCGAAATTGAACTAGATAGCAATTGTTCACCACTCCAAATGATACTGACCTATTAACGAATTTCTGTCTCTACGTGTCCCTTTATCTGCGATATTATTATTATTTATAACAATCGATTACGTTTCGACATTCTCTGTATTCTTTGCTCAACACCCCTGCTGGGGTATTATTCCGCCCTCGATTATCAGTTTATTGTATTTAGCTCAGCGCGCAAAAACCTCCGCCATCATGGCGACACGTTTGACCACCTTCTCTTTGGCACGCTAATCCGAGGGGCGGCCCTTTGACGTCACTTCGCCTTGCAGTTTGGAAACTTCCTTTAGCATCACTACGCGAAAAAATAAGGGTGTCCTTCATTTTCTCGTGACTTGAGCTGATCGAGAACACGTGGTAAATTCCGTCTCCAGGGTGAAACGTGCTCGGAGTTTCATTTTGTTTGTTTGTTTTTTTTTCTGAAACGGCTGACCAACGTTTAAATTAACGGTTCCTGTACAATGATACATTGTGCATTAAGTGGCCATTTCTTCCCCTTCGCTCAGGCCTCCTATGATTCCACATTAAAACTGAAACCTAAATTTTAATACTATTTCTTGCAATTGCCTGCTCTTCATACCAGCTAGCCAATTGAAGTCTTAAAAATTAGGCTCGAATGATCGGCCCATATCACCTGCTCATCTAGTTATTTTACACACTTGTGAAACACTTTTTAAATGCGTATTGTGTATGCATGAAGCGACTAGGATTCAATACTATGTCCTCAGGATAAGGCTGATCACAAGACAACCCGCAGTATTTCGCAAGGGTGCCTTTAGCTAACATGGGCAGTTTCCTACAACCCGTTTATAAAACTGGGTGGGGAGAAGGTATTCGAGAGCTGGCCTTGCGTAAAAAAACAACGCAGGGAGCAATGCCAGAACTCAAACTCGAAGTTTTGGATCAACTCCCAAAGTAGGCTTGAGCGCTTTCCTAAAGCATGGCATAAGACTTTTGTGCTACGTGATCTTTCAAAACTGCTAAGTCATCGCAACGAACAATGTATGAAACTGGTCATTTCTGGAGATGTCGAGTGGGGTTTATTTCATTAATGATCGATGAACACTAACCCGATAAACCTGTTTCATTCACAAAGAACGTACGTTTTCAATTCAGGCCCAACCGACTCAGATATAGCCATTACGCGGCATTGAAATTCTTTCCAAAATACACGCGCAGATCTTGCGCTTGACAAGTGATTCGATTTCGAGACTTACAGTGCATTACTTAAAGCACGCAAACAAAAGTTTTGAAAACGTGAAAAAAAAAAACCTGATGTAACGACCACAAACTGTGCAGAATTGCAACCGACGCACGACTTGAGAACGCGCGTGACGTGAATCACGCTTTGCACGTGAGGGAACGCTGCATAGCAACGGTTGCGACGCTTGACGACGACCTTTAGAAAACGGAGCTTTTCGAGAACGCTCTTGAAACCGGGGGAATTTGAAATCGCCTGCTTTACTTTTTGGTGTGGACGGAAAACATTTTGAAAACGGAGTTTTTCGAAAATGATATAGTCATAATAATCATGTGATTTCCCTCACGGAGTTTTCCTCAAACGTAAATCCAATATGGCCGGTGATTGTTGTGTTTTTTTAATTCCTCCGGCGTAGTGTGGACGGAAAACATTTGATGCGTTTTCAGAGTGAAAACGCCGTTTTCAAATTTCTCCGACGTGGCGTGGAAGGGGCCTTAAACTCAAAGTACATATACTTGAGAAATTTCGCAGCCAACTCTTCAGGTTGGTGTATATTTTCGAATACTCTATTTTAAGAAATAAATTTTATAAAAAATAGAACATATCATTCCGACCATAGTTAATAGAGAGGAATTGTTATAAAACCCAACAAGGTTCTTTGTTGTATGTTTGTGTTCGCTTTTTTGGCCTTGGCCGTGCACAAAACACAATAGTTGTTTACTTTTTTTGCTCCTTTGATGTTTTCCGCGCTTCATAACCACTCTATTAACTATATTCCGACTTTTAAACAATTATCTCGTTACAAGCCATCGGCGAACTTATGACTTCTTCAAATCGTTATATTAGGGACCGTTCATTTTTTATGAGGTAGGGGGGGGGCTGGTGAGATTTGGGGGGGGGGCATGCGAAAAAAAATGGCTTTCGAGGGGGGGCCGTCCCAAAAAAATAAGGGGAAAAGGGGGGGTCACGTGAAATATTTTAGTAAAACTTTAAAATGGCGTAATGTTTGAATATCAAAAAAATTGCTATAGAATAAACATAGAAGGCACGATACAAATTTATTACAAACTTTCCTTCTGCTTTAAAAAAACGTTTGGCGACAAAAAGCATTTGTAGCTACTGAAAAGAAGTATATTATTTTTGAATGCAACTTTCAATGGCACTCATCTTCATCTCCGCTGTCGTCGAGTTCTTCGTCGCTGCTTGTGCTGCTATGGGAGTCTCTTTCACCAATGCTGCAAGAAGCAGCAATGCTTTCCGTCAGAGTGTAGTCTTCAGGGTACATGAAGGTGTAAACATAATCGCTGACTTCCCGCTCAAGGTTGGTGGTGATTCTGCTTCTTGCAGCATTGGTGAAATAATTCCCTTCCAAGAGCTGTGCGATGTATGGCCCATCTCTTCTAAATATCCACGTGGCAACATCCTCAACTTTAAGACACTCTTCCAGGACGGCCGTTCCAGGAGGGTACACAAGGCATTGTGGAAAATCATTTCCTAACGGGTTTCCAACACAGATTCCATAAACTCGTTGGACGTTGTTTTCAGTCCGCTTCCTCTTTCTTTCATTTGACTTTCTGCGGTTTTCTTTTTTC
>NC_138158.1:21788580-21838580 GCF_964199315.1 Orbicella franksi | reverse complement strand
AGGAAGCCAGTCACGTAAGAAGCGTTTCCAGCAATTCGCTGATTTATACCACGCCACAGAAAGTACAGCCAATTAGAATACAGGAAAGCCGTTGTATATTAGATGGTATTACATCCAAACATCCCATCATGCTCCACACGTAAGTCGCATTCATTGTGTTGGCCACTATGGCATGGTCTAAACCCGGGAGGGTACTCCCAGAAAAGTTGGGTGGGGGTGTGCGGCCCAGTTCCCAAAACCCTTACCCTATTCATGACCAAAATATGCGATTTTTGCTACCCTCAGTTTATGACCTGGCCAAAAATTCGATACCCTATTTATGACCGTTGTGGCTGGCACAGTTGCCCTAAACATTTGTTATGAAGGGCTTTTGTTGACGGTCTTATTGATGAAAAAGTAGCTTCCTTCAAGAAACTTACCCAATTCAAGACTAGATTGCTAAAGCCATTATGACCAAAACGGCTGAAAAACCCTACCCTTTGGGGCCGCACATACCTATATAGCCCATATGAGCGAGTACCTCCCCCGAGGGTCTAAAATTGTTATGCAACGCGGCTTTCCAGTGGTATACCATGGAATATTGTCACTTGTATTTTCTTGGTATACACACTCGCCTATAGGCTCGTGTGTATAGCAAGAAAATATATGAATGACTCGTGGGATATTCCACGGTATAGCACTCGAAAGCGGTGTATAACTGTAGTATTTAGTAACAAAGTAGGTTTAAAGATTTGCGTGTAGCATCAGCGTCGTTGTAATCGTTTCCGCCCCTTCGTAGCAAGGGGTACCTTAACTTTTATGCATGAAGGCAGACGTGATTTGTTAAGAACTTTTTAACGAAAAAACACGGCATACAACAATCTTAACGTCAAGAACATAGCCGACAATATATGACAAAGTATCATAAATGTTTGGTCTTCTAATATGACTCGAAGATATACTACATCGCGAAAGGTCATGTTTTGTAAAAAATCGATTTAAATGACAGATAGCCGAAGTTTGTTCGCAGAGACTCTCTTTGGCACAAGAATCTATGTCAAGATTTAAAATAGAGCATTTCGAAGAGTTTCTAAAGGAGGAATAGAATGAGTTCCATGCAACGGTGCTGAATCATTTGCGTGCTAAGCCAAGAAAATCTTAAATCCCAAATATCCCAGAGTGGTCTTGAACTTGGAGGCTTCCGGTAGAGATAAGAGGTCTTGTCTTATCAACTAGTTTTATCCATTTTTTTAGAGTCTGGACGGGTTCTTACTCATAGCTGAGTACTGGTCAAAATGTTAACCGTTACAGCTGACAAATGTCGCGTTTTGATCGTTGATTCATCTCAATAACATGAACAAGTTTTTCTTTTTTTCTTTTTCCAGGCCCTCACTGAGTACGTGAGTCAACGCTAAGCGTAGGTGTTGGTTACCACGCTCGCGTTTCCGACAGAATAGCGGTCGCAAAGACTTCGAGGAGGTCTGTTATGATATTCTACATTCTCTCTGAGAACTACAGTGTGGTAATAGTACTTAAAATTCCTAAGATGTGCTTTTCTCACCTTTATCAAATGTTTAACAACAAATGTGTCGAGCCTAGACTAAGCACTTATGCTGATTCTGAACGGTGATTAGATAGACAAAGTTGCAGAGATGCCATGGCTAGAATCCGGACGCAACCCGCCGAAAAGGGAAAAAAAAGATAATAAAATAACACGACGTAATTTGAGAGAAGTGAAACATCACATAACGTTAGCATAGTATAATTAATATGCTTCAAAATTTTTATGTGGTGCTGGGTTTTTAGTCATTTTCTGTGCCTTGGGAAAATAGCCGCATTCCTCGGCCGGAGCTAAGACGGCAAAACTGAGGAAATCATTCTTTTAAGTTTGCGGATGATTCTGTGAAAGCAGCGCCCGTAAACCTTAACTTAAATCGACCCAGTAAATATCAAACTAGAAAGACAAACATGCCCAGCGGTATCCTTGGTTGTAAGAACTTTTGCTGCCTCAAGACGTCTTTGCTTAGTTGCCACTGATTTTCTTCGTTTTCGCCCTAATAGCGACACCGCTCAGTCAAAAGTGAGCGAAGAGAACGTAAACGAAGAGAGCGGACATAATTCTGAAAGTAGTAGTTTGCTAAGATAGAAAAATACCAAAGAGATAATAATAAACCATAGAGGAACAAGGATGGTTAAGGATGCAGAAGATTGACGCGGATTACAAACGACGAACTTGAAAAACTTGGGCTAAACTTTTCAAGATGCGTAAACCGTGATATATTACTCGTTTAACTGCAGTTCGCAAGCTTTTTGGCTCTCAAGTTTGGAAAAAAAACCAAAGGCTTCCTCAGTTAAGACTTCTCTAAGTGTATTTTATGGCCTTTCTACATGTGTGGACAAAGGAGAAACTTACAACTACATGACCACTCCTTAGACATTCCGGACAATGCAGTAGATACAATACACTCTGCAATTTCACTAACACCCGTAAAATCTTGCAATTGTTTTTCCGTCATCTTTTGGCGTTAAGAATCTCCAAAAATGAGACTTTCTCATCAAAAAGGAAAACAAAATGAATACCTACTAGCACTTACTGTTCTGGTTGTAGCAAGAAGGCATTCAAGAGGTTTCACACGTAGACAACGCTCCAAGTTGGTAAATGAAAACGTTTCTTTCAGGTTTCTTTTATGAGCTCGCCCACTGTTAGTCTAGAGTAGCACGACACCCCATAGATTAAAAAAATAATAATAATAAATCCAACACAATGCAGTGTATAATACCTCCAGCCCTGACAAAAGAGGTTGTGTTCGTGACGGATGAATAACGATAAAAGAGGTTACTGCAGAGGTGGAGAGGATTTGGGCCCTGAGAAGCACTGATCGATTTAAGCCAAGGTTTAAAATGTTATCAAAACACTTAAAACACATGACGCCATTTGCCCATATGAGGTAAAGAAAATACGAAAAATATCAGACCGTTTCCAGTGGCGGATCAAGACCTTGAGCTAAGGGGGTGGAGCGGTTTTGTTTTGCTTGTCCTGCCGGATTTTCTTCCTTCTGTGATTTCTTCTTTTTACCCAAAATATGGGGGGAGGGGCTCCTCTAGATCCGCCACTGGTCTGATACAGTAAAGAACCGAATTTTGTTCAAAAAAATGCGAAGAAGATCCTAAAGTACAAGCAAGGAGAATCAGGCAGTGGGGGGATATTTCCCTTATTCTGTGGTTTGAGAGATGATACAACTGGCAAAATATCCGCGCGTATTTGTCACACCATTGGCAAATACCAACAAAGAGGTACTGACCTTAAAGTCGGAAGATACGTTATCTACGCACCTAACTACTTAAATTTAGTCTACGCTACTAAAGTCTGTTTAAAATACACATGATACGTCAAGTGGGTATTGTTTCTGAATTTTTTACATTTGTTTTGCCGGTTTCGTTGAACTGAGAATGCTTAAGATGATTTCTGCAGAACATTCGAGCAATAATGGCAAAAATAAAGTTACCATAAAAAACCTCATAGCAAGGTAATATTTTGAATAAAGGTAAGAAGAACGTATAGAGTCTTGAGCTCTCAAGCTGATCCCGCGAGAGAAAATTGAACTTGAAGTTATCCATATTTCAATGGAAACGGACGTTTCGCGTTAGTTGAAAATACAATAACACACGCATTCTTAAGCATCCTTATATACGAGGTTTGACATTAAATTTCTCGAGAATGCTTGGGGATTTAATCGCGGGGTCACCTAGAGAAATGAATAACAGTGAGATGTTTTAAATGGTATTTAAAAAGCTACCGTGTTATGAGTAGATTTTTAGTAAATAATTTTTGCACTTATTGCTCGAACTTTGAGCGGAATCCGTCTTAATCTTTGATCTTCTCCATTTCCAGTGGCGATGGATATCATTTGACCTATCCGAATTCTTTCTAAATCTCAAAATTTCTCCTCTTAGAAGTCGAGTATTTTGAGACGCTTTTCGAATTGTTTTTGTTTACGCTGGATACATTATCTGTAGGGTTCCTACGGTGAAACTACCAAACATCTCCTGGCTTGTCGCCCAGAGTTTTAACAAAGCAAACACAGTATCTCAAACTCGCTAAGATAACGTCTAACGACAGTTGTACAGGTATCCTGAACCCAGCTGGTCCACAGTCCGCTTCTGGAACAAGGTTCCCCTACCATGGTAACAATGATTTGTAACAACAAAATGGGCCCGGGTTACCTCCCAAGTATGTTTGTCAATTAGAAAATATCTCATAATATGTACTGTTTATTTTAAATTCCCAGTGAAGCAGTTGTTCGGAAACTTCCTCACCAGGTGAATATTTTATTTTGGACCACGAAGAGATAAGAACTGGTAAACTGGATGCTCTGTATGGATGAGGTTGCTAGAATCGATGTAAGTTCTTAGCCCCCGTCTACACGTATCCGGATATTTTTGAATCCGCAACTTTTTCTTTCCGGATTTAAAATTTCTCCGTCCACACGTAGCGTATTAAAATCGAATTCGCCTGTCCACACGCATCCGATGGTATCCGGAATCACTCTAGAGAAACGTTGTGCCCGCCATATTGGTTTATTGTTCGGTAAGAGACTGGTTACGATTTTGCTACGTCATCGGATTCGAAAATATCCGAATTCACCGTCGCACACGTTATCGGATTCGTTGCGGATTTATTTTCTTCCACTCTCGAGAGCGGATTCAAAAATATCCGGATTCGCTGCCGAATTCGCGGGATTCGTGTGGACGGAAGCCGTATCCGGAAAGAAGAAGTTGCGGATTCTAAAATATCCGGACACGTGTGGACAGGGCCTTGGTTAACTTTTCAGCGATTTCTCAGCTATCACGTGAAATTCCAGTTTATTTCTTAGTTATCAGTATACTTTGCAGATCTTGGATGCCAGCTATCACTTAAACTGAGGTCAAATGAACCAAAATTTTTTTCTGAGCAGTGAAAAGGAGTAAAAAAGTTAAAAGTACGAAGACAGCCAATGGCTTCACGAAAACGTTTCCAAAATGACCGCGCACTTTAATGCAAGGAATGGAACTGAGACTCTGCTTTGTGACGTCATTGTTATCTTGAACATTACTGCGTTTCTGCATCAGTGAGTCTTTCGTGGGGAAGGTTTTGGATATAAATACAAACCTTATTTTACGTGGGAAATGGCCGAGGAGTTCGCCCGCTGATCGGCGGGCATTATTTGCTTGTTTTTCGTTGTGTTTTGTCCAGTTGCCGGCTTGCAACGTTCCATAGTAAAGTTCAAAATCGTCGGTAACGCGTCTTTCTTGACTACAAGTTGACGAAGCTTGAAAGAGGGTCTCAACAAACTCCTTACTACAAGGCTTTTTTCGAAACTGTCTTCGGTAAAGTGTTTTACACAAACGCGCGAATGCTTGCAGGGCATGAAGCATCCCAGGACCGCAAATGACCCCGATCAAAAATAAGGAATGGCATGGATTTATATCAGAGAAAGGTGAAAACATATAAAAATTACGAACTAAACTTGACATGTTTGTCATTTTACAAGAAATGTTCCACAGCTGAATTTTTGTTCTTCGAAGGGTATTGACTTAGAAAAACACATACTTGTAAACATCCTCGTCGAAATCCCGTTGACGATAGTATCAAACATAGGTTAAACGGGAGGTTATGCCATCTATCCAGCTAATTTACAAACCGAAGCGCAAGCCACTGGAAATATGGCCTTGCTTGGTCGTAAAGCTGAACTTCATAACTACAGCTTGGAACCATTGGCTCCGTGGAATACTCAACTAGCCATTCCCGAAGAATTATAGCAAAAGTTCGACCAAGGAAAAATTGCAAAATAAATGTCCAAAACGTGGAACAAAATTCGAGGGCTACAAGCAACGTGTTTTACTTAACAAATAAAGGAGTCTAAGCCATGTATTGCACTGTGATAAAAGACGACGGGCATATGAGAACACGAGGGAAATGTAGAAAACACGAGCCGCAAGCGACTGTTGTCTACATTTCTCGAGCGTTCTCAAATGTCCGGAGTGTTTTATCACAGTGCAATACACGGCTTAGGCTTCTTCATTTGCTTTATGATATAGAGGTAATGTGACGAAAAACAGTAAAACACGCTTTTGCTATGTCTTACACTTTGATAAAACATGGGTTTTCGACCAATTAGAGCGCGCGCAGGGTCCTATCCATAGTATAAAGAGTGATGAAGCGTTAAGGTCTCCTCAGATGGCAGCGTTTTCTGTAATAGTTGCTTCATGGTTTAGTTTGAAACTTTAGACGAGTGGCGTTAATGGCTGAGAAAATTTGATTTCACTATAACACCGAAATATCAATGGCCGTTTTTATGCTAGAGACGTTTAAGTTGTCTAGACACCTTTAACATAAAAGACGTTAAAGGCGTCTGGTATAAAAGCGAGACTCATTTAAGTACACGGCCTAACAAAAAAAATATATCTTTTTTATAAAAAAAGACTGGGTTCTATACTCGGAGGACACTGGAAACAAGCAACTTTAGCGCACCAATATACAATATATAATGACCCTTCACAGCATAGATAGTAATGCTTTCTTCGTATTTACGCCGAACCTTCCGCGACTCCATTTCACTGTAACTGTCTTTGAATCTCAATGGCTAGTTCAGAAGCTAAAGCGGTTTCGAATTGTTATTAACGCTTCAAATCTTGTGTTTCTTTTGTCTTAGAGAGGTACTGGAATTAGAATTTGGAACTTTCCAATTTTTAAGGAGAATTTATTTGTGAGAAATTTCGTTCAAATCGACAATCATGTTCGACACGCTTCAGCCTCACATTGGTGCTTCTTGTTCCTCAACCCAGGGTGGCCGAGGAATGAAACCGTTCGCGTCATCCGTTGCACAGAACCTGTGTCACTTCGCAACCTCCCTTCACAGCAGATCTTTTTTTTAAAAAAACAAAATTGAACTTAAGCTTGAACTTTGCTTGCAATTTGAAATTTACTCCCCAGACACTGAATTTCTTGCAATATTTTGCAATGATGGCCTCCTTGAAGTAAATACCTTCCTGATAGACAGGTAGCCCGGATGAGAGCATTGATTTAAAGTAATGTTAACGCAGCTATGCAGGAACTCAACAATGTGGGCTTCCGACGCAAGTACAATGTGCCTCCCTAGTGACAGTTTGCATCCGAGTCACGCATAACCTACATCATGACATCTTGAAAACTTCAGCCCAAATCTTTCAACGGGTCGTTCTTAATCCGCCGCATCAATCCTCCTCTCTCTTAATCAACGCTTTTCCTGTTTGGTTTGTAGCAAAAACGTCTTTGCCGTTTTTCTTCCTTAGAAAACTATTATTTCGCGACGTTCGTTGATAGGAAAGTAATTTTGTAAACACAGGAACATCACACAGACATACTTCTTTTCAAATGTCACTCCCTACTGGCAAATCGAGTTTATAGTATGCCATTCGTTAGGAGCTGTCTTAACATCATATAAATCTTGTGATCATTTGGTGGCGGCAGAAACTACAAATCTTGCAAGTTCGCTGACATTTTATTTGATCTGTTTGATGAAAATAGGTACTTACTGTGCACCTTCTGCTAGCGTAAGGTGGCTGTTTCATGCCACGAAACAACGCTACCAGGAAGTGGTAGAAAAATATGGAATTAATTGGTCTGAATGTCGAATCGTGTTGATTATCTGTAGCTTTGTCGCTCCTTTGTATCATTTTTCAATCTCATATCTTCGCCCCTCACACTTCAGCAATAGAATGTTCTTTCTTGTGCCTTGCCGGGATACAAAATGTAAGTTGCTAATTTGTGTGGTATACATGAAGTACCCTGTGGGAGCTCCGTTTTCAGGCTATTATTGTAACATTCAAAATTTGAAAAAAATCAACAAGTAAATTGTGGTTATACTGTCTGTAATTTTCAATATAAATGTTACAATATTCTGTGTCTTTTACTGATACAATTTCACTAGTTAGTTTCCCAAATTTTGTTCGTTATATCATGGACGAGAATTCGTAACTTCAATTATCGAATTCGAAAGTTTTGTGTCCCGCAGGTTCCGCTGTGGATATCGGCAAAAAACAATGCAAATACTAGCTCAGCTTATGGGGCGGTGCAAGTTGAAAATTAGCCGCAAACTGCGCTTACTAGATCTATATATTTTCCATGGAAACAACCTTAAAAATCAGACCTGAAATTTTAGGAGTCCGGAATTCCATCCGAATCTTTCCAACCGTAACGTTTCGGGTGTTTTTCTGTTTCAAGCCAAATATAAATATTTAGAAAAATCCTCGAGGTGGTCCTTTTTAACGAAAGAAACCTTTTTCAAAAACACTGCCAGAATATCCACTTAAATCGAGGTTGCTCTACATGACTGACTAATCACTTCGCAAGCGACATTTCTTGCCCCGTAACCTTGGCGGCATAAAATTGCGCTTTCACATTGTCAAATAAGATGTTCACTTTAAAAACACCATTTAGCGCGGTATTATTTTAACTACTGCTCTATTTACTTACATTTTAGTTTGAAAACCCTCTGGTTGGTTTTTTTTGCGATGCTTTGACCACTCGAAACTTGTGTGTTTTCTTTACAATATCTTCGTGGGGGTAAAAGAGTCCCCCTAACTTAAGGTTCTGAAACGAAGCATTAAGCGAATGACAATTTTCTGTCCCTTCCTGGGGGGTCACAAATGATTCTTCGGGCCTCGATCAGTTGCTAAACTGCTAATTAAGCCATTTTTATCAAATGACTATCACAAAAAGGCAGCTATAATTATCAACCACGAACAATGGCCAACTAAATAAATTATATTCCTCTGTACTGTGCGAATGGAGCTTTACAAACACCTTTAGTTAATTTCTTGCCGAGTAGAAATATTTGAGGCCTCGGTCACCTCAGACAATGTCCTTGTACGAGAATTTTTAAACGAAGAAACGAATTTTTAAAGGGATAATGGAAGCCTTTTTGAACAAAACATTTGCATATCAGTAGAAACTTTTAGATGCACATGACATATGCCGTAAGCGTACGAGTCGCGTGTTTGTTTAAAGCTCCGAAAATCAACTGCGGTCGCTCTGAAAGATTACCAAAAAAAAACTCCGATTATGCTGTGCCCGGTTTAAACTTGCCACGAAAGTACATAACCAAAATCTGTAACCTTTGAGGCTAGCTTACGACTTTCTTCTTTCAAGATCATGTTTTGTTTTGGCAAGTTTGTACTCTGTAGGTTATAATGTAAAACTGTTTTTTTTCTTTGTTGTAACAGTCATTCATTCCCCCGCGATGGTTTTAACTTGTGCACTTATTCATTAACAACCGTGGTAAGGTATCTATCAATTTTTTTCCCTGACTGTAAATCTACATTCGCCATATAAAACAACCAGGGGAATGGCCGAACTAAACGTTTATTCAATGTGATCGACCGATTAACACTGCAGTTACAGAAACAACGACATTTTATACGCGTCAATGGGAATCACCTTCGACCAAACCGGCGAGGTAAACAAAAACATACATTGCTAGGACTACTACCGTGAATAGAGGAGTTGACGAGACTATAGGACTCCGCGTAAAAGATCCCGTGTAGACCTTTTGGTCACGTTTCAATTTTTTTCTTCGTTGGAAACTCGAAGGGCCAATTTATAGCGGTTGCAAAGTGGACACCAGAGTTTGGCCTTAGTGAAGAACGCGTTGATATTTACAGGGTGACTTTCACTGTGAAATACGTCCTAAAACCGCATGTATGCAAAGTTCATTCAAACTGGATACGCAGGACTTGCAAGGCATAACATAGAGAACCACTATCGTACTCGTTACAATTTATAATTTATGATGTAGAATTTCAATACGAAAATTAATTCAAGAGATACCATTTGAAATGCTTTACCTTACCTGCGGTTCCTTGTCGCAATTCTTCAGGGACACTAAAAATGCTCGGTACATTTATCACGGGGCGATTCGGCTAGCATGGCGTCGGTTGTATTTTGAACATATTCCCTGTTGATCCTTGCATCTTTACACTGTTTTATATTCTTTTCCTACACATCTTCAAATAAGAACAGCTGTTACCATTAGCCATTCTTTAGTTGTCTTTTTAATTCATGCAAAATGACAGCTTTTCGTTCAAAGTCGTTCAGGGTGCTATTGTCTTGCAGGTTGAGTTGGTTTGCATAAGTCGTCGAAGCTGACACGAAATCGACGTGAAATTGACAGAAGTCTTGGCTAGCAGAAAAGTGCCCGTCGGAGTAAATTTAACAAATTAAATAAAAGACGGCCCGAACAAAACAGAAAACATTTCGTCGATTGGATCCATAATCTGTAATGAATTATACCACCATTAATTGCGGAGAAGATATTGGTCCAGTTTTCAGGTACCAAAAAAGACGCAAACACATTATCTCTGCTAAATTGAATTGTTACAACGGGTTTTAAAATTCGCGTTTTCATGGCGAGCCACGTTTTCATTAGTAACCATCCTTATTTTCATTTAAAATAGTTTCGAAGCCTGCGTGCTTAAATTCAGCTTTTCAAAAAAGAAAAAAAAAAAAAAGAGAAAATGTTCTGTGAGTATTTCTGTAGCGGGTAAACACGAATTTAATACAAAGTTGAAAAGTGAAATCGTCGTTGATCAATAAAAAGTACGTCTATAAACAATAATATCACAGTGCTTTTAACTAGCTCTTTTTTATGTGAGGTTTTTGGGAAAAAAACTTACAATTTTAAAACCACGAAGCTTACTGAGAGCACGCATAAAACTTTACAGAAAATAATCTTTGTAGTTCAGGTAAAAGTGATTAGCGAATTAACTCACAAGAAAGGCAAAATTAATTCGGTCTTGGCACTGAGTAGATAATCAGATAGGCAGTTGCTCAAACAACCGCCCTGTTTCAAAGACAGGGTTATTAAAGTGTGAAATTAATATTTTAGTCTCGAAAGGTTCAAAGGTTTTTCTTGTTATTTCTTAAGTCTACGTTGGCATCTGAATAACATTGTTTAAGCATTTTGTTTCAGTCTCAATGACTTTCTTCTCCCGTTTATTCTCTTACGTAAAAGAGAAATAAACCATTGAAAAAACCAGAAAAAAACACTACGTCAAAAAATAAAAAGTGAGAGAACACGCCCACTGAAATGTAATTTTCAAGGGTTTGAGAAATGCTTACAAAATACCAACTCTAGTGTTTACAGAGATACGACTTTGCTTTTCTACTAAACTAAAACCCACTTGTTTATCATTTTCGCCGCCTTTAGTTTCTAAAACACAGGAAAGGGGGCGATTAAACGACAAAAATTGAAACAAAGCGAGTTCCTGGGCCTAAATATCAGCCGTCTAACTGAAGGAAGTTGTTTGAAATTCCGGCTAAGAGCCCCAAAACAGGAAACAAACGAACAAACCGCGTTTGTTTGAGTGCTCTTGTTTCTATTTCATTAAAATTGAAAAACATAAGGTGTGAACTAAACGCCCAGAGAAACCAACCTTTTAGGTACATTAACAACGGAAAATACAAACACAGTAACTCTTAACTACAGCTTAATGCCAGCTGCAACTTATCTTATCTGTAGACGTCTACTCACAGCGTGAGCAACTATTTGCTGCATAAAAAAGGAAAACAGAAAAAAGCTGTTTGTTACAGTAAAAGCAACCTTTCTTGCTGAATGTAACTCTAATCCACGTTATTTTTTTTCCTACCAAGGTAAAAAGCACGTCGAATAGTTTTATACCCATGTTCTTTACGCTGAAACTATCCCCAGTTACCACGTGCCAAAAACAACCGAGAAAGTCTGGACAAAAACAAAGTTCGCCCGTATGCCTTATCAGACATGTTATCAGCGTAGAGCAGAGATAAATTCCTTTTTACAAACCACACCAATCTACTTTTCCGCTAGCTCAAGAGACAGCTGTGCATTTATCTTTCAAACTAAGCTTCGTGCAGGAGAGCTTTTCGTTTAATAAATCAACAAGAAATTAGTTTTTTTCCCTTCACCCCATGAGTTTGTTACGGGTTCTGATGGCAGGCGGCTCGTAATTCTTATTTCGCGACACATATGGGTCCTGGCGACCAGGGAGGGCTTCCTTTTCTTAACAAAGGCTTATAGGGGGTCCAAATTACAATCCGTTTTCTAGAAAGATCCGGCGAAAGAGGCTATTGAAAATGGTCTACATTGTGAGCTGTCCCAGATGGGTTTTTTTTTTTTTAAAACAAATTTTCAATTACAGTCTACCCTAACTGAATAGAACAGTCAAGTAGATTGTCTGATCCGAGAGGGAAGGCATTCAAAGAGGTGTTTCTTAAGCCAAGTGAAACTCGAATGATGTTCCTAACCCTAACCCTAACCCTTCAGACGATAAAATTTACGAGGGATATGTTAAATAGATTAATCTGCGAAGACAAGCTCTGAGCGGGAGCAGGCTGTCACAACTCAACCAGTGAAACAACGTGACTATGACATTCAGTTTTTTAGCGTAGACGCCACTATTTCCTACACCTGTCCCTGTTTTAACTTTTAAAATTATCTCTAAACGTGTATTCCATTTTCAGACAACTCTTTTCTTGATATCGATGAAAGAGAGAACAGTCTCTTTTTATCACGGACGACGAAGCTACACCGGCCGTTAAGGCGGGTTTTCAATGGCGCATTAAAGGTACAGGCGATATACACAGACTAAGTAATGTGCTTTTACATTAAGTAGCGACTACTGTGAGGAATTTTCCTAACAAAAGACTCTAATTATTAACATCGTAAGTGCTGCAATCGCGTACGTTACTTAAGCGCCAATGAAAACCAGTCTGAAAGCTACAAATAAAAATTAAGTTGAAGACAACGCCTGGTTTTTCCTTTTAACAAAAGTATAACAAAAAGAATAAAAAGACATTTGTAAAGTCGACCAATTTGCACAATGAGATTGTAGTATAAACAGCTAACGTGCGAGCGGGTTAATTAGTTAGATGAAAACAATATTCCAATTAAATGTGGATCAATTGTAAAATTGTTGTATGACATGACACATGCACTTCAGATGGGAAGTTCTGAAGTAACACTACTTCACCACAAAAGCGCAGCGGGACAGTCTTTCAACGCTTGCCAGCAAAAAACACCTGTCGTTTTTGACTGAAAAGGCAACAAAATTTCACTTTTCTGTGTATTATTGTTTGTATTTTCGAAGATCCTGCTTCGTAATATCCCGATAATTTTCGCAACTCACATCCCTTTGAAATGGATTTTTTTCTGCGAGGCCGCCCGCACAACACACTGGGAACGTGGGTTCTCTCGGACTCTGACTCAATCTTTGGACTCACGTGACTTCGCGGCATAATACAGTCGAGCCCCTATTAAGAGGCCACCCATTGAACGCCCATCCCTATTAGGCAGCCAGTAATCAAAGTCCCGATGAGGGCTTTTCTATCGTTTTTACCCCTATTAACCGGCCAGTCCCCTTTCAGCAGCCACTATCCATTTCTCCGAGGGTGGCCGTTTAATAGGGGTTGAACTGTAGATTCAACTTCGTGTATAAGTCGTCAACATTTGCATTATAACACAAGGTTTTTGCAATAGCCTCTCGGGAAATCTTCTTGAATGACAATGACCTAATAGAGGAGACTTCCTTTCTGCATAAATAAAACAGTCAATGATCTCAATGGCCAAAAAAGTTGTGTGTACCTAGTTGTAACAGCTTTTTACCTAAACTGTAATATGTTTTTACCTGGCAAAATGTCCACAAAACAGATTTGCATTCTGTGTTTTGTTTTTATTCGATCCAGATTTAATTTTATATTGTCAGTAACAAACAGTCATACACTTACAACTAGAAGACTGACTCAGACAAGATCCAGATCCCTCCCGTCCTATACATCAGACATGACCCTTCTACGTTAGCATAGTTTATAGGTCAGTCGTCATACAGAGGTTTGGTCATCTAGCTTGAGTACAGACAGCGACTAACTGTTTTATGAAAAATAATACAACAAATAGATGTCTGGATAGCTATGTTATCTAAAACTATATATTAATTTCTTGTTTATTCAAAAATCTGTCTAAATGGTCAACTATTAAAAATTTTGTTTTTCTAAGTTACAAACATACTTCTTTATGAAATAGCTAGCCAGCCAGTCAGAAAGCTAGCTAACAACAACTATCATAGCTGGTTGGTCAATTGGTTGGTTAATTAGTCACTCAGACAGCCAGCCAGTTGGTCTGTCGGTTGGTCAGTCAGTCACTCAGCCAGTCAGTCACTGATTTTAAGTCAGTCTTTCAGTTGGTTAGTCAGTCAGTCAGTCAGTCAGTCAGTCAGTTGGTCAGTTGGTTAGTCAGTCAGTCGGTCAGTAAGTCAGTCGGTCAGTTGGTTAGTCGGTCAATGGGTCAGTGGGTCAATAAGTCAGTCGATCAATTGGTCAGTCTAACTTCTTTTACAACCAAACTCTTTAATTTATGAGTGCAGACAGTACTATTATACCCCATTAAATATTTCTGCAAAAACAATCCACAATCACGCTGGAATCGTATTTCTATAAATAAGAAATATTGTAAACACTACACTAATAAAAACGTTTATAAAATATATTGTGCAGTTCCAGAAAATATCCATACTCCCCCCACAGAGGGGATTGGAATTTCCTGGGGGATGGGGGTTTTATGAGACCAAAAAATTTAAAGAAATGTATGAAGCTTAACTGGAATTTCCAGAGGGGTGGGAAGGTGTCAGAAAAAAAATCCCTTACATGGGGGACGTATGGATATTTTCTGGAACTACACATTCAATTTTTAAAATATATATGAATAGCTGTTTTGAATATATTATCTTGGAATATAATTTATAGAAGGGCTTCAATGTCCTTTGCAATGTCCTAAAGAGTGAAACATGCAATACTCTGTAAGGTGAGAGTTCTGTAAAACCCTGAACATACCACAATAAGGAATCTGATCAGCCAGACAACACTGCAGCCAACTTATGGCAAACTTTGTAGTCAGCCACTGTTAAATCACAGCGATTTTAATGTCGCAGTCACAGTTAAATGAAATATTCTACCATGTTATATTTGATGATATATCGCTCAAGAGACAACCTCTAGTTTTCAAAATTAGCGTTTTCATGTAAAATAAATTCTAAAACTTGATAGAATCAAGTATTAATTTCAAAGAATCTGAGAGTTTTGGAAATAACCAAAATCTCCCAAACAAAGGGGCCTCTAAAGACAATAGCCTCCATTTAGCTTTAAAGATATGCATTGATATCTTCTCTTGGTCATTATCTCATCCTTCAAGGTCACTCTTCTCTTTTTTTTTGAGCTCAAAACACAACTTGCTTCTCAGGTCACACAATGTCTGTCTGCAGACAGGTGTTCAGTGTAATTATTTTCTGTCCCGAGTGGGGTCAATAAAAAAAAAAAAAAAGAAAACTTACCAGTGGCTGAACGGACGGTGCATATCGCTTTACAGGTTTCCCATCACGGTCACACAGAAACTGAAAAAGCAAATTACATGATTTACATTGTATGTCTGCAGGAGTTAAGCTCTTGGACAAGCATCAGGATATGAAATTGGTAGGCTTTGTAAAGATGTGAAGTTCCTGCTTGAAATGCTGGCTTCTTAAACACAAAACTTCAAATTTGTTGATTTCTCAACTTTAATGTTTCACAAAAATATTTTCACTTGTTTGTCGGTATTTGATGACAAAATGATCTCCCTGTTAACCCACCCCTCTGTAATCAGTACACGTGGAGTTTCTTTCTAAGTTTCAGTTGCTTATTTCTTAGTGATCAATGTACCATATATTCTAATCATTTCATTTGAAGGTTGTTTTTTCATTATGGAGACACAATGCAAAACGTCTTTAGAAATATTATCACTCATTTGTACCAACCTTTCCAAAATTCCACTTGATAAAGCTAGGAAAAAGAGACATACATGAGACAGTTGCCTTGAGTAGATAAAAACTACATGATATTTTACATGCTTCACTGTCACCTTTCCCTAGTCTCAAGATTGGCTTTCATAATAACAAGAAGATTAGAAAATGGTGCAATATTGCATGCAAATTTACCTCACCCTTTGTGCGCTTGATGTTTTCCCAGTGCAGGAGAAGTCTAAGATTTGGAACAAATAAAACTCCATGGTGATGACATAGCTCTATACAAATCCATCCTAGATTGCTTTTGTGTTTGTTTTATTTTGTGCGAAAAAATCAAACTGTGTAACACCCAATCAGAGACACTGCATGGATCTGCATAGAGCTTTGTCATCAGCCTGGAACTTTATGGGTCCAGTCTCTAGAGTTTCTCTTGACATTTCTCAAGCAGGAGAAGAATGGGTGTGCGCAGGGAATCATGGTAGTTGTATTCATAACGCACACAACATGTTTGAGACACTGCATGCAACCATCATGATTCCCTGTGCGCATCTCACAGAAGGAATGGGGTAGTGAGCACACAAGGAAAGATGTCTGTTTTGATGACTACAAACAGCAACTGCTATTTACCTTCCCAAAGTTCCCTTCTGTTGACTCTTCAGATATTTGTACACAGGCAAAGCATTTGAGCCATTGACGTTTATTTTTGAGAACATATCAAACTGGACACCAAACCCCTCTGCAAACCGTTTAATCACAGGCTCTGGATCGGGTTCCTTGGATGAAAATAACAGGAAAATAACTTTTACATGTAAGTTATACATATGCTACTTCAAGCTACTTTGGGTGATTCTGAATGTTCAAAAAGCAGCAAAATTTTAAGATACCTCACAGGCCAAAAGACCTGCACTTAACTCTCAGGGAACACACGCAAAAAAATGTTTTCTAAATTATTCTTTAACACAGACAGATTTCACCCAGCTTACGCAAATAAGTGCTACAGTATACACTTATTCTGTCAGAAATCCCATAATAGCAGACACCCTAGGTTGCAAAGCACATACTGAAAACAAACTTGTCATACCTGTTTTCCAAACTGGTTGCATGGAAACCCAAGAATTTGAAGACCACGTGCAGCATACATGGAGTGCAGTTCCACCAGCTGCGTGTAGTTCTTCTGTGTTAAACCTCAGAAGGATGCCACATTGACAATGAGAGTCACAAATCCCCTAAAAAATTATCACAAATGAGTTAGTATCCCAAGTTAACCAACTGACCACTTTAAGGGCTCTGCACTAATCCTCTGCTCTGGAGACTTCAATCTTGTACCTCAAATCTTCATTCCCTACTGCGCAACTTGACGAACAAACGACTCTTAAGAGGCTCGAGTTTTATGTACACTCTAAAAACAATAAAAATGAGTAGAAGTAAAACACCAGCAACTTGATTGACCCATGTGTTTGTCAGCTAGGCATGCATGCAGAATTCATCCAGAGGTCCAATTTTTCAATCTTCACAACAGAATTTTCCACTGTCTCCCACTCCCTGGCAGCTGGCTAAGGGGAATGAAGACTCTGGGTGCAAGGAACTTGAAGAGACCTCTGAATTGGTGACATACAGTACATGTAGTTCCACAGAGATCCAGTTGTGTGTCTCTGACTGATTGTTAGAACCTGAAAATATGGTACTGAGATCTCTGCAGGGCTTCCTCTGCCAGGAATTTGAAATCTCAAGTGCCTAACCTGTATTTTTCAAATGACACAACGTTTCCATCAATGTCCTTTGCACTGAACTCAAAAATGGATCCAGCATTCTTTACTTGGTCTTCCACTTCCTAACAAAATGGAGCAAGTGTAATTAATACTAACAGTAAATTACGTATCTCTCAAAATTATCAGTCTAAAACTTAATATGTGGCATGTCAGACTGGTTTGTATAGAGTTTGTATAGACTGTATACTTGTATAGAGTTATGGGAGGCTTGTGCAGTTCACATATCTCCCAACATTTTTGTCACTGGGTCACAACAACAATTCACAAGAACTGCTTTATAAGTTCTTACATAGCTAAATAAACTGATTAGGCAAAAACACAAAAAGACCTCTGCAAACACTGACAAAGCAATTGCAATTTATCTGAAGTCCAACACACTAATCATAAGACATGCACTCCATTTCCCTGCAAAAGCTGGCATTGAACTTAACCTTTGATCATCTACTTAGGTCAATACAATGCTCTGAAACTTTACCGCAACACTTTCAAATAAAGAATTACTGAATGAATTTCAAATACAATGATGTCATCATTTTGCTGCCATGGTAACACCATAGATAGCTGTTCTGTTAATTGGTCATTGATTGAGCCTCACCTCCTCAGTTTGGCCTGTGATAGCTCCTGACCTCTCAAAAGCTTTTAACCATGATAGCTGCTCTTCATCAGAACTAAAAGCAAGCCGCAAATCTGACAAATGAAGAAAACAATAACCTGCATTAACAACATTCATAATTCCTATTTGCCTAGCTTGTACTAGTGGAGATATTGTACAGACATAACTACAGCACTGATATGCAGGAAAACCGAGAGGCTAAATACAAACTGCAACTAAAACGGTCCTCACTAACATTTTGAACTTCACGTGCTGTACTTAAGTGCTGCCAAAAAAATACAGCTTTATGTGGACTAAACTAACCTGATCTTTGGATGTCCGCAAATGTCAGCAACAAGCAGAATTTTGCTGCTTGGTCAATTTTCACTGTGGCTTCTTTCAGTGGATATTTCTTAGATGGTGTTGAGTGCTGCATGGGAACAAGAACCAAAAAGGTAAAGAGGTAAAGTCTGCAAGGGCAAAGTGGTTCATACGGCCACTGTGAGAGCTTATCAATGGTGTCTATGGCACACAGACCTTTCCTACTTTCCACTTCAGTGCATTCAAACAATAGCACCAGAGCAAGGTTGGGGTGGACATTCTCATACGTTTGCTGTATTTTTGTCCACCCTGACCTCGACTTGGCACCATTGTTTGTTGGAATGCAGGGAAAGGTCTATTGATGCAACCTGAGGAATATTTCAATCTACTCCCACCTGGATGGGATGCAATTCCATCATTGAGACAGCTGCATTCAATTTGCCATTCAATTTGCCATTACTAAGTATTTTATACAGGGTGGAGAGATTGAGGCACTGTGGTGAGACATGCAAAATGTCTTGCCCATGAATGCAACACTGACAATGACCTCGATGAGGGACTGAACCCAGACCCTCACTTTTTAGTGTCCTCACTGTATAAACTTGCTATGACTCATACCAGATCTGTTCTGAACTCATAGAGAGTATCATCCCCTTGTCGTAGTACTATGAAAGCCTGTTGCCACTTCAAAAGTCCCTTCTTTTGTGCTGGACCAAACTTTGTGCCACAGTCCTGCTTGAGTGAAGCCACAGATGGACCAGCTGGAGACAAATGAGGTGGATCTAAATAAAAACACAAGTTCAAATGCAGATCAGCATTGTTATGTCAGATTTCCTTCCGGTTTCAAAGTCTAAGGCTACTATGGCCAGTAAAACCACGAAAATACAACCTCCTATTAAAAAAATAATGATCAATACCATCTTGCCGAAATCGGTAGAATAACTCCCTGTCCTCAAAGTTATGTTCGTCAACCACATGATGAACTAAGTCTGCATCAAGCAGGGCCTAAAATTGAATGACATGAACAAGCAATTTGTAGACAGAGATGGAAAATGAACTTCAGAACAAAAATAGCATTATTGCCTAAAATTGTAGGCATGCAATGCATGCAGTGAAATATATGTAGATGCAGTCCTAAGCTTTGCATGCATCACAGGGTACAGTACATACCACGTAATTAATGTTTACTAAGCCTAGTTATCTGAAATATATACTTAGGTTAGCATAAGGTTAAAAGCCTACGACAGGCCAGCGGTCCATACAGCTGGAGCTTATCTCAGTTTCTATTATAGTATTATTAAGCAAACACTAGATTCTTTTCCAGAGCAGCTTAAGTAAGTCACTGGTCATAAGTTTACTCTTCGTCAAGAATAATAATTATTCTACAAATATTAGCTTGCATACCTGACCTATCTCAATTCCCTCTTGTCTTGTAGTTGCAAATCCATTTACAATAAACCAATCAATTGCTTCAGATCCTTTTTCATAAAATAATAAAATAATAAAATAAAATTTTTCTGGGCACGAAATAAAGATTGTTGTTGTTGTTGTTGTACTTAAAAAAAAAACCAATATTTAATTGAAATGGCTCAAGGTTAGTTTTTCTCAATTGCATTATATTGTTTTCCAGTGTAATTTAATCTGTGGATGCGAGGCAATTTTGGGATGAAACTACTAAATAGCCCAAAATTGCCCCACATACATCACTGTTAAATTATAAATATAATCTAACATGTATGTGGCATGTGGGGCCATTTGTAATGCAAGTGAGGAAAACTAACCATGAAAAGGGCTATTGAAGCAACTAAGATGTTCAATCCCCTCTCCCTCTTCCCTCCAAACAAACACGCCACAGGGTACATGTTTTGTCAGTCTGTCCCAAGAATTTACAAGTACACTGCTGGCCATTACCCAGAGAGGCACTGTGTGTTACACAGTCACCCCAGCCAGAGTTGGGCCTGCCAGCACCACATCCTACAATGCATAAATTATTCATTGTATCGCATTGGCTTCATTCCATTTGGCTAATAATTAACTCACCCACAAAAGAAGAGTGATATTTCCTTAGGTGATAATACCTGTCCTTTATGATAAGACCTCCATCAGCTGGTGATGCCCTCAATTTCACAGAAAGGTGCTCTATCTGGGAAAGTTGAAACAGAAAACCCCAGCCTATAATTTGTGTCAAGTGGTAGTGCAGAGAAGATTACACTATGCTAAAACATTCCAATAAATGAAGCAGCTCTTGCAAGCTTGTAATTCTCTTCATTGTTAGTATCACCCAATTAGTGGACTAATGCAAATCCTATATTTTGATTGGCTACGCTACTAGAGGACTATTAGTAATGGTCCTCGAGTAGTGAAATTGGCGCAATCGAGCGTGATGCTTTCTTTCGTTTTATTCCCAAATAAATATTTCTTCAACTTGCATTTGCTAACTTTATTATTGCCTTTTCTGTCCGACTAGTTGGGTGATACTAAAACAATTAGACCCTTCACCTTCAAGGGCCATGGGTTTATAGCCCATAGCCCTTGTGGGCTGCAGGTCTAATTGTTAATTAGCAGCTGTTATTGTTTTAGCGCTAGGGAAATTGTTGCTGTTGTTTGTTCTATTGTTCTCTCAAAGGGTAGCAAGGGTAGCAAGCCATTCATGTGTTACATCACCCATGAAAATTCCATTCAACCAAAAATTTCGTAAAGGTGTAGCCTGATCCCAGAAGTTTTCTTTCTTCTTTCCGCTTCCGAAGCGAAAAAGCAGAAAAAACGCCTTCATGGCAACTCGTTTTCGCTGCGACAGCTCACGTTGAGAATTGAACAGAGAAATCGTCTGGATGGCAGTACGGACAATATACAACTCTGCTAACTCTACTCGAAATTTAAACGCCAGTTTCCGTGTTTCATTAAAAACAGTATAAGCTTGAACTTTAGCTCAAGGGTCCTCAAGAGAAACAGTTCCTTAGAGATTCAAGAGCAATATTTAGACAATGCTTGGTAATTTTCTCTGTCCCAAACTTTGCAAATCAGCAGAAGGAACAATAGGTCCCGTCCACATGCGTTTAAGAAATCCCTAATTGTTCAGAGTAATTCACGTGCTTGTGTTAAATGCATCAGCTTACCTTATCACGATCGATTTCGCACATATTTGCTTGCAGTTTTTAGGTCAACCACATAAACTCAATCTTGGCCTCAACAGCGGCATGGCGCCGTTTCCAAAATCACGTGATCACCTTAGTGTCCCGTTGGGTAGCGTGACTAATAAAGGGTAACGGCAGCTGATTTTTAAGTGCGGGTGATCAACACTTAAGTGCTGGAGAATGGGTAGAGGGTACACAAAATCTCAGTTTGTATCCTAGGGGTACTATTGACTTATATGAGGCAGTTTTCTATCCTCTCAGCCCTATCAGTGATGCATACCTACCAACCCCAAGAGTACAAAAACCTGGAGACGGCTAGAAGTCTTTGCATTGTAAGAATATAATTTTCGACAATGTCTGAATACTCTCCGACAATCACCCGAAGGCCTTCCGAACGTTCCCGATGTCTCGAAAATAACGAAATTAATGAAAAAAAAAAAATTAACAAGAGCCACAGTAGGTAGTTCCCGGGAGATTTGGTGCTCTAACCGGAAGACCGGGAGATTTGATGAAAAACTTGGAGACTCCCGGGAAAACCGGGAGAGTTGGCAGGTCTGGTGATGATATCTGGGCTGTTTGGGCCTGGGGGAGGAGGGTACTCCCTTGCTTATAGGTATGGCTTTCCAACCGTTTTGGTCAGAAATAGGGTATCGATTTTGGCCATAAATAGGGTATAGTTTTTGTCCTCTAGTCTTGAACTGGGTATGTTTTTTAGAAGTTTCTTGTTATCACTATCGATAAGACCGTAAATTATGTTTAGGGCAACACCGGTCATAAATAGGGTATCAAATTTTTTGGTCAGGTCATGAATAGAGTAGGGAGAATTGCAGATTTTGGTCATACATAGGGTGAGGGTTTTGGGAAGCACACCACACACCCCCACCCAATTTTTTTGGGAGTACCACCCCCAGGGTGTTTGGGATACATCTGTTCCTCAGTGTGGCAAACCAAGGGATATACCCGCAACAAGAGGTTTCAAGTCCCAAAGTGATATCAATTGATACAAGTCTCCACCTGTCTTGGGACTGAGAGTTTTGTCATGAATTTTACAAACGAAGCCATATCATGAGAGTTTCTACAGACAGTAGTCCACCAATGGTTCCTGTTGCATGTTATTTTGACAGTGTTAAACGAAAAAAACATCCCCAGCAAGACACTTTAAAAGTGATTTTGATTTGATTTTTTTGTTTTGTTTGTTTCTGCTAAAACTGTTAACAAACAAGACCTTAATGTTCAAGAGGGTGTGCAAGTTAATCAACAATGATGAAACTCAGTCTTTGTGGCCATTTAAGATTTTTCTAAGTTCTGTCAAGGCTATTCAAGATTTTGAAATTTGGGCCCTACTCAAAGATAAGGAGACAACTCTCTTTGTACTGGTAAAACGTCAGGGAATTCAGTACTCATAATACAAACTTGTAGTCTGATTCTATGGACCGCTGTCGATACAACAATGCCAAAACAATAAAAACTTCCACAATAAAAAATTATTATGAGTTTTTCAGGACACAGAACTCCTACTAATTATTGTCCCTGTGGATAATTGGACACTTATTATTCAAAACCAGCAGTCAGTCGGCCACTTGCTTTAGTCACGGTGGTGGCAACCTCCCCCCTGGCTACGGCAACAGCGTGTGCCCAAGGCGTAAAACACTTAGGTCCAGTCTCTGTTACTTCTTTCCTTGCCATGGCTGTCACGACATCTCCGTCATCTGTCACGACAATTAACTTTGGGATTGCCGTGACGTGATAGCGGTTCTTCAGCTCCTGGATGAGTTCACAGCCAAAAGGAACAGCCAGCCAGTCACCATGGCACCGCTTCATGTACGTTTCCATATCTGACGCCGTTTTGTCGGATGAAACGAACACAATCTCAAAGGGAAGTTCATGTTCTTGAAGCTCATTGTAAAATTCCGCCAGAAGCGGAGTAAATTGATTGCATGGAGGGCACCACCCCGCCGAGAAATACAACGCAACCACTTTGTTTTGAAGGACCTCTTCTGGATACACGAGTACTCCAGACCTTCTAGCAAGTTGACGATCCGCGAAAATGTTCATTGCTAATTTTCACATTGCATAATTGCATTTTGCAGCGTGACAAGACTTGAGACTTCAGTACGTAGTGTTAGCGGATTCGAATCTATGACGTCATACTGTGGAGTCTTATGCAAGAAAGTTTAAGATGGCGGCTAGGTCCGCGATCGGAGCGACTGTGAGAGCAGTCAATAAACCTCGAAAATTTGCTGCCAGAAGAGCTGCAATAACCCTGGTAAGTCTACTAGCTGTTACGAAAGTACTTCTGTGCACAACAATAGTTGTCAAACTTTGTAATGATGAGTTTTCGTGACATCGATACTCGAGGTTGTAACAGCTTTATTTTGTAAGAGTACAAGTGTAAAAGGCTTCAGTTACTTTAATATTACTCTATATTTATCAACCCATTTTAGAAGTAAAGTAGTCATCATGTCAGTTGTGTGTGACAAGCAGTACAAGCAGTACAAGCAGTACACGAGTTTACCTAACCTTCCTAGGTTGTACTTTATCTCTACTTTCTCGCTAAAAGACATGGAGGAAAGCATGCCAAGCCATACTGATCCTTATGTAAGAATTACCGATAGCTTATTTTGCATTTTTGCAATCAAAGAACGAACGGAGATCGATGACAGTCATTGCCAGTTTCCGAGTTAAGTCAAGTTCGATTGCGGCAGTCTAGGATGATGTTATAATTTGCCTTTATCAGGTTAGATAACGTGGGAAAATATCGAGATCTTCGTTATTTTCTCTAGATTTTATGAGCATATCCCAAAGCTCTAGAGTCAAATGGTTTCCCCTTCAAGTCAAGTGGGATCCCTCAGTCATTTAACTCATCGTCTTTCTCCTGGAACAACTGATCAGGGTTGTCTTGGTTGGTACCATTATTTTGGCTGGCCAGGGAAAGTGTCCTTGAATGCTTACATATTCTGCTCCATTCTTTTGTAGACTCCTGCCGCAGTAGAGAAACTCAGATCACTTTTAAAATCAGAAACTGATGATGTAAGTGCATTTGTTAAAAGGAATAGCTTAATTAATAATTGAAGTTCCCTAATATATTTGTAGTTTTTATACATCATGTAGATTCTGTAATTCAATTGGTGAAACCAATGCATGTTAGACGGCATTTTTTTTTTACAGTTTAGCACTGAAATAAAATGATGGCTAATCAAAATAAAATGCTTTTTGGCTCTGGAGTGCCCTCAGTTGTGTAAGGAATAACCCCTTCTTAGTGTTGGTATTTCCAGTGACAAATATTCAATCATTTTATCCATTTTCAAATCCATGTAGTACACAGTGTAAAACTAATACTCCCTGCAAAAGAGAGACCATTAATCAGGACAGTTTGTTATTATGAACAACATAAGATTAAATATTCAACTCCAGGCAGATCGCAAATGTGAAAAATACAGCTGTATATTTTAATTTGCAGCTGTTAGCAGTTTTGTTGTCAAGACACTGTTCAAAAGTGCTAGTACACAATTATTACTGAAAATTTCATGATTAAATTCTGCTGCAATTTTTAGTTTATTCTGTTTAACAGACCCTTCTAAGCTCAATACAAATTAATTTCCACCCTTACTCACCAAGTTTAGCCTGATTTTCTCTCTCCTCAGAGTGCATTAAAAATAGGAGTGAAGCAAAAAGGATGTAATGGGCTTACTTATACCTTAGACTATACAAAAGAAAAGGGCAAGTTTGATGAGGAAGTTACTCAAGATGGTGAGCTACCTTTGATAATTATTTTGTTTTATTTTTCAAAATGCTTAATATTATGACATGAGGGCTTCCTGTTCTTGTACCATGATTGCACTTTGTTGTTTGTTTGTTTTTTGTTTATTGAAGAAAAATGGTCTGGTAATTCAATGTAAGTCGTGGCTCTTTTCAGTAGACGTGACTCAAGGTGTTTGAACGAGTACAATGTTTACATCCAACAGCCTGGATTCTTGTCCTTCAGGAAAATCTTAATATATCAAAATAATAGTACTGTTAATGGTCATATATTTTCAATGGTAAATTGACAGGGTTTGTCCAAAAGTGTAGTAATTCTTGTAAACTTGGTATTCTATTTGTCTGCAAATGTAAACAGATGATTGTTTTAATTGTTTGGGGATAGTTCTTCCAAGCATTGTCTTTGTTGTTCGTTCTATTTTTCTCTCATTCCTGCAAGGGCTGCTGCCCTATCCAATTTGTTTAGGTATAGCCTGGGGTTTCTATTTCAACATTAGTTTAAAAGGTTTGGAAACTTTTTGCATCCATAGCGCCTTTGGTAACTATTTGAAAAATTCCGTATTCATGACCCACCCCTCTCAACATCTACATGGTTTGCGTATAGTTTTTGCAGTTGGCCGACTGTGTTTCCAATTTTTCTACCACGTAACAATCCATTGAACACAATCCAGAGATCCTTGTAGAGCTTCTCTCTTGTGCAGAGTATGAATCAAGTGCACAGTAACAGGTGTCATTTTATTAACGACAGGTTTGTTATTTTGCAGGTGTAAAAATATACATTGATTCCAAGGCACAGTTGTCGCTGTTAGGAACTGAAATGGACTATGTAGAACACAAGCTGGCCAGTGAATTTGTGTTTAATAATCCCAACATCAAAGGAACTTGTGGATGTGGAGAAAGCTTTCATGTATAATTTGCATGACTTGTGTTTGTTTCTAGCAAAGGTCATGTGGACCAGCTTTGAAACTGAAAGTAACACCCTACATCCTGACTTCTGCTCCGCAAGGGCATAAACGTGGGATATAGAAAATGAAAATGTTACCAAAAAATCATCAGTCCTTTTAATTTGTTTTTTCTTTTGATGAAGCAGAGACTCAACAACACATTTGACTAAATTTGAAAAGTTCTTGAGACATAACGTTGTCTGTGCTTCAAAATCCCCCCCCCCCCCCCCCAAAAAAAAAGTGAGCTGTCTCGACAAACACACCACTGGTGTGTTTATTTTTGGACACATTTTGTTCAAGCAAAAAGGATGTTTACACACTCGCAAGGAAAAAAGATTCTGCATACCTTTTTAAGGCAGGCTGCACTTAATATCATCAGCCCACTATGATATTATTTAAACTGGAAATTCAGACTATGCTGGACTTCAATGCCAAGAGCAAGATGGGAATTGCCAACAGGAGTAACTGCTCGAAAGTGGGTTGGCAGTAATCTCTGCAACAACAAAACTCTGTC
Organism: Orbicella franksi; assembly: GCF_964199315.1. Lineage (NCBI taxonomy): Eukaryota > Metazoa > Cnidaria > Anthozoa > Scleractinia > Merulinidae > Orbicella > Orbicella franksi. Next base: position 21,811,746 of record NC_138158.1, on the reverse strand, counting down.
CAGGGGAAATTCCTATTTGGATTAATGGCCAATTTATGCCCGTTATTTGTCATTTTTGGTGATAATTTTTTTGTTGGTAAGATGTGATTATTAGCATATTTACATAAAGACTTGTCAGATGCAAGTTTCCTCAAAGATGCAATGTCAAGGTTCACTTAGAAACAATTCTAATTTTGCTTGTTTTGTAACACTAATTCTTACTCTCCAAGACCTGTAAATATGGACTAAAAAAATATTAGAAACAATATCATATATGGTGTTCTATTTGTGTTGGTACACAATGCAACCCTACACAGAGGCTTCTTTGTTTACATTGTAACAGTCCATCCATATTATTGGTTTTCTTTCTTAGTACGAGTTTGTTCAAGTCTAGTTCTTCAGCTTTCTTTGGAGATTCAGGTCTGAGCTCTGATTAGCCACTTTGCAGAATAGTCTTTGTGACAACAAGATATAAAAAAACTTCACAGCTCCAACAGATGTGGATTTGTCTAACATGTTTAAATCCTTGTTGCCACCCAATTCAGACCATGTGATGATTCATTTGGGAGATAACAGTAACTATCGTTCTGATTGTGCAGACTCCCATAAAATCAGTTGCGTGTGGCCAACTGCACAATTGTAACTGAATTGAAAATGAATTGTCATGTGGTCTGAGTCCATTTGCATGTCGAGCATAATCAATAATGATATTAAATTTATCAAACGATTTTGGGAAGGAGTCAGGGCTCAAAAACCTAATGCAAGCTTACCCTTGGGACAAGCAGCTCTCACATTTTACTTACCCTGGGCAAGTCTAGGTTTGCTCTTTTAATGATTTACTCTGGAGATGACTTGCCTCATCGCTTGCCCATTGGGCAAGTGAGAATGAAAGTCACTTACGCAGAAGGAAAATCTACTTGTCCAATGGGACCAGCACTTTTTTTGAGCCCTGGGAGTGATACAAAAAAATTATTTATACACATTGTATAACAACTTTAATAACAAAATAAGAACCTTAAAAGTCTTTTTTCTAAAGAAGTTTAATAATATTTAAGTGCAAGTTATCCTTTTTAAAGCAATGCTCTGAGCATCACAATATGGCATGTTGCTTATACAATTCGCTGTCAACTCTGAAAGTCCTAAGAGCAATTAACAACTATTTTCTCCTGACAATTTTGATCCAGTCTACAATGCTCTATCTACACAGTATTGCTTGTGGTACTGTGGGTTTTACTGTATTGCACAAGGTAGTAGCAAAGGTTTTAAATAAGAGCTGACAACCAGGAAAAAATTAACCATTCTGTAATTGATACCAGTAATAGCAAATAATTGAACTTCTGTTAGCCAACTGTTGCAATTTTGGTAGCCTGTTCAAGACTCCATAAAGCGACTGATTTTGTTTTTTAGTGTTACAGCATACTGTAATGACCGTTTTTAGTCCTGCGAGACAGACTTGAAGCTCTAAGAGCATGTCTAGCTATCATTAATTGGCAGCAATGCTAATACTTAATGACCCTTACCACAAAAGGAGTTCAAACTGTGTTAGTCACTCTTAAGATTAAAAGAGTCAACATGATCCCTTACACGATTCTAAAATTTCATTCCCTTAGTGTCTAAAAATAATGGATTTGATTAAAGCTCTCTGACTCAACTTAATGTACAATACTCTTCTAAACATGCATAGATGTACTTTAAACCTTTTATGTTGTAGCAATCCTTCTGCAAATTTGACAAAGGCTTTGCTCTGAAGACAAAATTACAGGGAGCTTTCACACTCCTGAAAATGAAATCCAAGTTGCCCAACACTAAACATCTTGAGCAAAATGTTCCTAACCACTTTATGAAAAGTCGTTAGTGTTGATGGTCCTTGAGCAAAGTACAGCCTTTTGTTGTAGTTAATTAGGAATTTAAATGTTGCATTACACTGGTGACTTGTAAAACTTGGCCTGCAAAACCAGGAAAACAGTTGACAGTTGTAACCAGCTTGTACAAACAAATTCACTGACACCCAAGTTTAATGAGCAGGTCCATTTGGAGACTGTCCAAATCTCCTATGTATTCTTGGGTATCTGCAGCCAAAAAGAAGGTTCCACACCAGTGTTCTTTCCATCAGAAGTGCAATGCTTGGACCAGGTAGCAATTACTTCAAAGAAGAGGATGAATGAACACCAGAAGCATAAATCCTTCTCTTAATAGTAATCACTGATGAGGAGTACAAGGATTATGTAAATATGAGGCAGCAACTGTGGCTTATCACCAAGACCAATGCCAGGTTGCCGTCGAAATGTCACTGAGCACAAGTGTAAGTTCTGGTCTCTCAGATAGGATTCTGATCCAGAATGGTTCATTACCACTACTGTGTAGGAGTCGATTTAGTTCAGTCAACACCTGCAGTCATTTTAGTGGGATAGCTTGGTGTGGTGACACTCTATGGCAAGTGTTCTCAGACTCCCCAGTCGCCATTTAAGTCCTGCCATAGTTCATGTTGTATTATACACCCACTGTGAAGCCACAAGTTACAGCCAATCATGGCAAAGAAGAGTTCTGCGAGCAAGATAACACTCACTGAACAAGAACATTAACTGCACAGCTGCACAAGCCATAACATGCTCATTACCAGACTACACTGCCTTCAAGCTTCAAACTGATGGCAAGTCTAAGCTGGTTTGGACCTCAATGACTCCAAATCATGGAATCAATGCAAGACGCAACAAATTTTTTTTGCAGCTGATAGAGTGATGCTCTTGGCCAATGTGATATCAAGTGTTCTTTAGTTTATATACTTGGTATCACAATTTAATGCAGAGCAGGCTACGCTCCACTGGGTGTATAAACACTGTTTACTTCATGTTCTGAAGATGGTCCTCCAAAATGAACACTCATTTTTGGGCAAACTGATAAATCCATCCCACTGTGCTCTCAATGATAGTTCTTCACATTGTGCTTGGTGTGTTGGCAAGTAACCTCCTGGTATTTTGTCACATCCATCCTCCAGTATAATTAATGCTACAAGTTCACAAAGTAAATCTCTGTCCTCTGTGCTTGCAGAATCAACTCCAACCCAGCATCGACCAGGTCAACAAAAGGTACATGTAATGTACGTAATCCAATAAATCTCGATAACTTGAATAATCTCTATGCAACAGGGACAACTTTAACGTTGTAAAAATTCATATCCATGCCAAACAACAACTTGAATCGGAACAGAAACGTACAACTATCCCAAAGTTTTTTAGCCGGATAAACTTGCACTTAAAGATTACGGATGGCATCATCATCACCATCACCATCACCATCACCACGCTTCCTCCTCAGTGCCTCCCGAAGACCACGCAGCAGTCCCATTAACTTGGCTATTAGCATCTTCACTGTTCCACTCTCCACCCCAACCTTCACTGTCTCCACCTCCTTTGCTGCTACCATACTAAAAAGGGAAATATATGTAAAAAAATTACTCATTACTACTGGTTACCCTTGCCAACAAATGACCTTAAAGAACATAATTATGGTGGTCCATTACGTAGACCTCATCCTTGATCTCTCATTCAACGTCTCCAACATTGTTGCTAAGCATATTAATAATAAGACAATAGTATGCTACTTGGTATCATGGCATAAACAATGGTATGCTACTTGGTATCATGGCATAAATAAGCTTATGGCAACCCACTGATTCAACAATATTTGGTATGCAGATGTGTTTCCCCCATATTTTTCCTACTTTTTTAACTGCATAAGAATAATGTTGAAAGATGTAACGTTCAAACGCAAACCCATGCTCTCCTAGATATAACAGGCACTTAAACCACTGAGCAAGGGAGACTCGCTCAGTGGATTATATGTGACATGCATCAAAGCCAAATGTGTACTATGCAAGTGTGTGACGAGTAAAAAATCTTAGTCCCTCACAGGATTCAATTCCATGGCCTTCCAGAGAACAGTCAAGTGCTCTAACACCGAGCTACAGAGAAAAAGAATGCTCATTTGGGAAGTCTGAGCAGTGGGTGCTACAATGAAATTTCCCCCCAAAACATACTATTTCCTGTCCATACATCTAAACTGAGGTTATAGTGAAATGATCTACCTGTCTTCTGGTGTCCCTGGAGGCAAACCGTCCCCCTGCTGGGCCATAACTGGTGCCTACTGCACTCTCGGCAATCTCTTCCAACCACTCAGGAACTTCTTGTGAAGCCTGCAATGAAAACAGTATGTCAGACTACAAACAAAAGACTACACGTAGGACTTTAGGATTGAACATTTAATCTTTGGATTTCTGGATGCACTCCAAAATTTCTGAATGGATTTTTTTGGAACCTGCTTGATCAATTTGGCTTTCAACTGAAATTTTTTGCTATGAGGCAATCGCCCACAGGATCTAGCAATTTGGCACACATTGGATGCCAAAATAGTCACTAACTGGGGATATAAACTAGTCACAATTCTTCTGAAACGTATAGACTCAAACTTATACTCAATGCAGTACTTACATCAGAGAGGACTTTCACAAGTGCCCTTGCAATATTGTCATCTTTTCCTCGCTGGAAGAAAGATGTGGCTTTCCCTTGATGTCCTATACGTCCAGTTCTTCCAATTCTATGTACAAATTCATGAATTTCCGATGGCAGGTCATAGTTTACAACATGTTTAACATTGTCAATGTCCAAACCACGAGCAGCAACATTGGTAGCAATGAGTACAGGGCAACTGCCTCTCCTGAAGTCCCTCAGTGCTTCCTCTCTTTCTTGCTGATAACGGTCACTGGAATAGACACAACTTTTGCTTAGAAATTTTCAAACAAATGAGAAAATTAATGTCCAGTAATATAACCAAAACTTTCCTTTAACAATTGACAGAAAAACTTCTAGTCTTGAAACAAACTTGGACAATTCCTTTAGATGGTTGACATATTAAAAAGATGTGGAGATCAAACATTCTCTATTTTCAGTTACAACTTCAGCACATTCATTTTCTGAAATTTAAACTAAACATCCAAAAAGTTTGGAAGAAGTCATTCTGTGAGTGATTAATCAGCTGTTTTGGATGTTTACATCTTACGAATACTAAACACGGTAGAGACCCAATTCTACCGGAGGTCACTATTGAGAGCCGATCGACTACACTCAAATCGTTTGATTTATCTCGAAAATTGGGAAACCTGCAAAGTCCACAATCCTCTTCAGCCAACTGAGGTGAGCAATTATCATTTGTCATTTCTTCCACTAATAACCAGAAAAATTGCCAGTTTCATGGTTAAACGATTTTTCAGTCGTTTGCATAGCATGTTGAAAGATGGCCAAAAGATGTTGCCCTTGCATGTAACACTGAAAGCAGGTGTAAAACCTCAAACAATTTTCTCATTTGTTACTTACCCGTGGATACTTGTGGTGGGGAATCCTTCTTGTGACAACAGACTAGCAAGGAAATCAGCTCCACGCTTTGACTCCACAAAAACAAGAGTCCTGTCAGTCCCTACCATATGAAAAACAATGTGTTAAAAGAAGTGTAGAAGGGTCTCTAGCCTGCTGGTGAAATGCTACACTTTCTTAAATTTGATTCTTTTCTGGAAAATAATTTGACTTTTGTTGCCTCGTTTGCACTATTTATGTACTCATCAGGCAGGAAAAGTTTGTTCAAAAACACAATTCCTCCTTTGCTATTAACCCAAAACAGTACTAAAATTACTTAGTTTTTTCCCAACAACAATTTATCCCTTGCATTTCACATTGTAGAATACTATACCATAGACACTACCAAGATGCAGCTATTATTTCCAAAAGGGTTTCGTTGCTTCGTGTACCTGAGAGGCTTAGTAATTCTGTCAACTTCTCCCTTTTCTGATCCTCTTGAACATCCAAGACTGTCTGTTGAATATCAGATGTTGTGCCACCCACTCTTCCAACGGTCAAGAAAATGTAGTCATTTAAAAAGTCGCCTGCTAAGCGTTGAATTTCTTCAGGGAATGTGGCACTGAACATAAGAGTCTGCCTGTCAGCTTTCTCTGGCATTCCCATTGTTTCCACTAGTTTCCTTATTGATGGCTCAAACCCCATGTCAAGCATTCTGTCTGCCTCGTCCAGTATTAGATACTGGATACACTGCAGAGATACCTGATGAATAAAATGCACAAGAGTTATAACATTACACATGGTTGCCAAACATCACTTTTCAAAATTCCCTGACTTTTCCCTGATAAAAATAAAATTTCCCTATCCAAATAAAAATACAAAATGACAGATCTAGTGGCAGCTCCTGGACTCAACTTACAGCCATCCATTCCACTCATTCATTAAGACTGACAGTTTCTTCACAAGTTTTCCTTTAAAATCTACAAAATTATTATGCACATAAGGTGGCAAAATACGTTAAGTGTGACATGTGACGTATTTTGCCACCTTATGCCCATAATTGGAGATCCTTTTATAATGCAAAACTAAGTTACACATTTCCTTGACAATGACATCCGACGATGTTGAAATGTTGTTAGTTTCTCTCGCAAATATTTGTGTTGAAAATATTCCCTCAAGCCTTTCTTATTTCTGCGGTGACAAAAATTTCATTAACGATCAAATAGCTAAAAGAATAAACAAGCTATATTTCCCATCCACATTTTATGATAGAAATAATAAAATATAGGTGTCCAATGTTTTGATGTTGCTGACATCATTATCAAGGTAAAAATGACAGTTGTATCGTGGTGTGAATATAAAGTAGTGGAACTAGCTAGTATAACAAACATTTACATGTGATCTCACATATATAGTTTTGCATGGATAGAGTCAGTTTGCAGATTCAAAGTTGGCTTGAGATCTCGAAACACCAATAGGATCTCAAAACTGGTTTTAATTAACAACTTTTCGGTATTGAAAAAATGCCACAACATTGTCTTATCCACAAAATGATAATTATTCAAGATCTACAGCCAACTTTGAATGTGCAAACTGACTCTATCTGCGCAAAACTATTTATGCGAGATCACATACAACCATCGCTAATTTATATTCACACCACAATAAAACAGTCACTTTTACCTTGATAATAATGCCAGCAACATCGAAACATCCGACAACAGTTACTGTAGTTTTTTAATTTATTAGCTTGTCAAGGTAATATTCTTTCCAAAAAAGAAAACTGTCAAGATTCCTGGTTGCATTTCCATCATGGATTGTTTTTACCATACAGGTTTACCTACCTTTCCTCTTTCTACAAAGTCCAAAAGTCGTCCAGGTGTTGCCACAAGCAAATTACAACCTCTTTCAATATGCCGCAGCTGGTGAGCAACACTAACTCCTCCATAAGCAACAGCTGGTCTTAGCATAGTTTGGTGTGAAAACTTGCGAGCTTCATTGTAAATCTGGGTGGTCAACTCTCTAGTTGGTGAGATGCACAGAGCCTGGGGGGTCTGAGTGGCAGACAGTTCACTGCTTGTTAGACCACTGTTGAGCATTCCATCCATCACAGGTAAGAGAAAAGCAGCCTAAAGAGTAGAATATAAATTGCTTAATGGAATCCATACGTGAGAGGGTGATATGGAAATTTGAAAAAATAAACTGCATATTGTTGTTTTTTCACCACATTTTAGCCATCTGAAAACATGAAATTTCACTTTCTGCTGGGTCAGAAACCACGTGGAGTTAGGATCTGAAATTGGCTGTGACCTCAATACAAGAACATAGGTCTACTACATATCTTACGCAAATGTTTACAATTTTGAACTTAAATTAGAATTATGCTTGGTTGCCTAATTCCTAGTACATTTCACATATTTTTTTGTTTCTCTTTCTTTGGTTGGAGAAACAGGAAGACCTAAGTTCTTGTTTTGACGTCACAGCCTGGCTAGCCTAACCCCCCATAGTTTCTGACCCAACCAAAGTGAAATTTCACATTTTCGGATAGTGAAAAGCAACTGTACACATTTTTTTCATTTCCATATGATGAACTTGTGTAGATTCCATCAAGCAAATAAAACACTGTCTGTCATGTACACTTAAAAGAATCATAACAACAGCATTCATGACAGTCTTGAACAGGAAAGTTGATTTCAGATGGAAGCCTTCTTTGATACAAATTTGGTGAAGAATGAATTTCCAGACTCAAATTTAACAATGTAATTTTTCTATTGTCCATCCATAATATATAATGACAGGAAGAATCCTGTGGAGAGACGAGGAGAGGTCATAATAATGGATAAATAAAGAAACAGAATGCCAAGATTTTTTCCTTACAAGTGCGCACGCTTCACATCCTGAAAAATATCAAGACTAGGCCTCTGGAACACCCAGACAAACAAGACAGCAATTTTCATACTGGTTTCTGGTGCTTACAGACAACACTGCACTAAAACCAATGGATCATTATAGCGCTATGTCATCAATACAGAGGATTTCCTCTCAAATTTCAGACATCTCTTCCACAGGGGGGAAATTACGCCTCCTTAAAGAAAAAGTCTGTTTATTCAAGTTACTCTGTCACTTTGTTATATTTCTGAAAATCACAAACAGAAGACAAGTTTACCGTCTTTCCAGATCCGGTCTGAGCACAGGCCATGACATCTCTTCCAGCCAGGATGCATGGTATAGCATACTTCTGCACAGGTGTAGGTTTTGTATAGCCAATTTTTGCAACATTTTCTTGTAATTTTTCCCTCAGTCCAGCCTGCTCAAACTTTTGGATCGGAGTGATGCTTTCCTTTCCCTTTCCTGTAACTTCTACTGGGATTTCATCATATTTATCAAAGTTGATGCCCCGTTCTATAGAATGAAACATCTCTTCCTCACTTTCTGATGGTTCCGGAGGCACATAGGTCACTGGAGCAGGCCTGCCTACAAAACAAGAGCACAAAAATCAAAAAAGGAAAAATCTGAAATAAACACTGCAACGCCTGCAACAGCAGCGAGAGAAAAAAGATTCATTTGAACCTAGTCAGCATGACAAAATAATTTATTGTTTACCTCTTTACTGTAGTCGGTGCAATTAATGCATCAACTATGCTATAGCAGGTCCCAAAGCAAGGATGATAAGTGGAAATGGGACATTACTTTCAGACAACTTGTGTGTTCCACCTGGTGTTGTATATCGCAAAGCTTAATTACTACAAATGTACAAAGTTAAGTGTCTGTCAGTCACAGAAGCCCACTTACTTTCATCAACCTCTGCAGGATTTGTACAATCGCGGGCAAAATGCCCCTCTTGTTTACAATTGTGGCAAGCAGTTCCTCTCTCACTCTTACTAGGGCAGTCCCTTGCAAAGTGCCCCTCTTCACCACAACTATGACAAGCTCCACCACCACCACCTCTACCACCGCCGCCAAAGCCACCACCTCGGCCACCACCATCTTCCCCATCATCACCACCTGAAAAACCACCACCTCCTCCTCCAAAGCTGCCCCCGCCACCACCACCCTTACCAAAGCCACCGCTGCTGCCACTACTGCCAAACCCACCACCCCCTCCAAAGCCACCACCACTTTTGGAACCAAACCCTCCACCTCCAGTACCATTTTGCTCCTCGTCATTTTCAGTCTTATTCCCAAAGCCGCCGCCGCCGCCTCCAAAGCCGCCGCTTTTGCCAAATCCTCCACTGCCTCCACTACCAAAACCACGTGCAGAACTTGAACTGTCGTTGTTTCCACTGAAACCTCCGCCACCTCGGCCAAAACCTTTATTAGCACCAAATGTACTCTGGCTGCCACCGTCCCAGCCATTCGTTTGTTCGCTGTTGGTGCTTTGAACGCCGAACCCACCTCGACCAAAACCTTTTCGTCTCGGGGCTTCTTCGAGAGTGCTGTCGCTGCCCAAGCCAAAACCTCGACCTTTGCTCGCTCCAAAACCACCACCACCACCACCAAACGAAGTCTAGGGAATAACAGAAACACATCGCATCAATTCAGAGAGGTTTACTTTAAAAAAGGAGGTTACAAGTTATCACATGTAGGTGGACTTACCGCCGTAGAGCCGCCATTTTCCCACTCGTCCGACATGTTGTTCTTCGCTTGCTGGTACCCTTGATTACAAGATCTGCACCACAAAAGAACTCCCTTCTCGAAAAACCTACAGGTAATTTACGTTCTTGCAGTGTTCAAAGTCGAACTTAACTCAAAACTCAAGGGGTGCAACGAGCAATTTCAAGAGCGAAATCGAAAAGGTGAGATATTTTCGGAATGAAGCAGCTTTTTCTTCACCGCCGAGCACGTGAAATACTCGGCTGTGATTGGCTAATGTTGTCGTCATCGTCTTTTCCGCGCCAAATAAGATCACGTGATAATAAGTCGCGACGGAAGTTGTCAAAATAAAGAATGTTTGTGTATACAAAAGAGTTTAAATGCTTGTAATTTTTGGACTAGTGTTGTCAACACGCTGTTTCCGATCTCGCAAATCTTGCAAGAAGAAATTCTAAGACAAGATACTTCAATAAGAAAATTAGCGAGAATGAAAACAAACAACGTTTTGACATCGTCGAGATGTCAATTATCAAGGTTTAATACTTCAGGGCCAGAGTTCGTAAGTGCCTAAATATTTCGTTAAATATGCGCATAAATATAAGACAAGTAAAAATAATTTTACAAACTGACATGGAAATGTGACAACAATAGAGAAACACATTTTTTTTTTTTTATCCTCACTAATTTTCTTATTGAAGTGTCTTCCTCAAGCTTTGCTAACGTGCAAAATAACAAGCCATTTACATTCGTTTTAGCGTGTTTTTTCATCCAAAAAAGTCAGATCTCATCTGAATTTCAGATCACGCAAGCTATTTGAACCGCGAGAGACACGGGAACGAGCTAGCACAAATATGGTAAGGGCTAAATGGCGTTACCCGGTGTGGTTCCGAGAAGTTCCCAAAACAAAACGATCCAAGATGGCGGGCACAGCTGGGAAGTTGGGCTCCAGCCGACTTGTTAGAAGTACTTCTAGTCAGAAATCCAGAGAATATAGAGACTCTAGCGATAGCGAAGATGATGAGCTCTTTGATGGTGAAAAACTGAAGACAAGGTTGATGTCGATGTGGAATAATATGCGACATGGTGGGTTGAAAGGTTGCAAGACTTAATAAGCCTAGCTTAAATATGCTTAATCTTTTTGTGCGATCTGTGTCAGCCGTGTGTGAAAATGTCATGTTTAGATTTCTTCGGTGCCTTTCCTGAGAGGTTATTGAAGCCACTGCGAGTAAAGAGTGCTTTTGACAAAATATATATTTGAGGACCTTTCCAAACACAGCACATCTACCTGTAGCAGATCAAAAATTCCATGTAGATAGGCTTAGACAGTCCAACCCTTATTAATCAAGCGGCCACCCCTAAAAGGCGACCAGTAATCAAAGTCTCTATTGTTTTTACCTCTATTAAGCGGCCACTATCCATTTCCTTAAGGGTGGCCATTTAATACCCAATATAATCAGAGAAAAAAAAAAGTGTAATGTCTTCCAAAACTCTGTGCTGCAGCTCCAAATGCATTTATATTTTGACTGACCAAGGCATTTAGAACTCATCCAAATGACACAATAAAGAAAAAACTCATCATCACCAATCAAAGAGCATGCTAAATTAAAGGTGGGGAGCAACCGCAGAATACCCTACCACTATTGTTCTCGATACTATTTGCACACATATGTTTCAAGGACGAGAAATGCACATGAATGAATTAACTCAAGTGGCAAGGTATTCTGCAGTTAAGCCTAAGGTGGTTAAGGGATGGTAGGACCAGGCAAGACAGAGCCATCTAGTGGAGCATGCAGATATCTATGGCAACCCTGACAGCAGGAACCACTACGTATCATGCCACTGATAAAATCAATGGAAATAATCCATCGTAGGAAAAAAGATGACAGCTGTAAATTTTACCACAATACCTTGCGAACCTAACACAGCCTGTGAGGCACAAAGAAAGCCAAATTTTTACAATATTTGTCCCTGTATGAAGGACATTGTGTATGCTAGGTTTAAAGATTTTGTAACTCTTCTGTGCATTTTTATGAACATTGTTAAGGCTTTTGCTTGCTAAGAACTATGGGTAAATGTACCAGTTGCCATCTTTTTTCCTACGGAGGATTGCTAACTAACACACCTACCACTTACATGTACTTACCCTACCTATTTCTACACTCCATCCTGTGATATTCACGCCCTATTATATGGTAATTGCCTCACGGCTAAAAAACCAGCTCCTTGATGGTGCTACTGAAAGTTTCTTCAAACTGTACATGTAACATGACCTTGTTTTTATCTTGTGGTCTTTCTTAGGGTTTGTTGTGCCCTTTAAAGCACATTTCAATGAGGATTCACCAATATGGCTTTTAGGAAGGTGTTATCATGCTAGGAATCACGGTAAATTGTTAAATTTAGTTTTATTTCATTTCATTCAATATTTTTTAACATCACATTAGGATTGTCCGTCATACTTTGTCTGGCTTTTGTTATTGTTCTGTTAAAAAAAGCTTCAATTTATCTATTTTGTTGTTATTGTTTAAATAGTTGATCAACATTTTTGAATGACAACAAAGTCATGTTAAAATACATTCCAACCAGCTCAAATAAAATCCAAAGTGTATGTTTATTGCAGTAACTAACCAACTCGCTTACTTGCAACTGATGTAACTGAAAAATTGTTCAACCAATGAAAACTGCATGGATGTAGTAAATTTAAAATCATTGTCCAAAATAATAACTTCACTTAATATGGCCATATTGGGGAGCAGAGATAGTACAGAGGTGAGAGTGCTTGCCTCTCACCAATGTGGTTCAGGTTTGATTATGGCTGGGTACCATATGCAGGTTGAGTTTGTTATTGGTTCTTGCCTTGCTCTGAGGGTTTTTCTCCAGGTTCTCCAGTTTTCCTTCCTCCATAAAAACCAACATCTCAGAATTCCAATTTGACCAGGATAGAGGACACACATGAAAAGCGTCTAAAGCTGATGTGGCTTCCTCTCTAAATATTGTGGTTATATTGTTATTTTATTGTCCATCTGTTTTGTTAACCATGGTTCAGTGGCATATATTTGACATGTCATGCATTGACTACTCAGAACTTTCGTTTGTTACAGAATTCAGTGGTGTGCAATCTTCTGACAAGAGTAAGGTTTTGAGTATGGATGAATTTCAAAGAGACTTTAATTCTTTAATCTGGTTGACATATCGGCGAGAAATTCCCCAACTTGGAGACTCGGCGTTGACAACTGACTGTGGCTGGGGTTGTATGCTGAGAAGTGGGCAAATGATGATAGCAACAGGCTTGGTTTATCATTTTCTCAAGAGAGGTAAAGACGTTTAAAGAACTACTAATAAAAGTTACTAATCAAGACATTACATTAGAGTGTCGGAACAAAAAAAAGACGCATTGTGACAAGTGCATGACGTGAGGGACTGATATTATTAGAAACCGGTTTAGACTGTTTGAGTGAGCACGAGGTGAGAGTAGACAGCTTGTAAATGCTGAACAGACTTGCAAGGCGAATAAAATAGGTTGAAAAGTTACCCGGTGTGAGATCATATCACGAAACCATCATGATAAGAGCACTTTTCATTTGAGTGTTGAAAGTACTGTAACTTAATACATCAGTCTCAATAGGTACATGTAGTTCATGCAAGGCATAAGTTTGATTAAACCATTTATTGGAACTTTGTAAAGCAAATCCTAATACATGTAGGTTTAAATCCTGCTCTATTCTGTTTTTTTTTTTTCTGATTGTACCAGATAATGGTAATTATGTAATGGTTAGTACGCTGGACCCAGAATCAAGCAGTCAAGGTTCAAGCCCTGGCTGGGATCCCTGTGTTGTGTTCTTTACTTTCACAGTGCCTTTCTCCACCCAGGTGTATAAATGGGAATCAACGATGGGCCAGCATTCCATTCAGGGTGGAGTAAAAATACTCCTAGGCTAGTGGCTTCATGCTACAGAAATTAGGAGAACCTCTAGCTGTATGGGCTATTTGGCCCAATGCAGACTTTACATTTGCCTAGTACACTGTAGTAAGTATGTTGATCAACATCCTGTTAGCGTTTTAACAGTCTGTATCTTGTGTACTTTGTTAGACTGGAGGACAAAGGGAAGATGTCACAGCAGAGAACAAGAACATTTCTACAAAACAGTGAGTAGTCAAAACAAGTCAGTACTGCACTACGGAGGCAACCTTTCTTAATACAATAAAAAGTATTATTATTATTATTATAACTTCCTTGTTTAGCAGAGATGCATTCAATACTAGAACAATTAAATTGATTGCCATAAATTGAGGGCAATGATGTCCCCTCTAACCTTAACTATTATTTGTTGCTGCCATGGAACAACTGTAACAATTCAATTCTCTGTAGATTCTTAGATTCTTTGGCGATCTCGAAGATGAAGAGCGCTGTCCATTCTCTCTCCATCGCCTTGTTTCTATTGGTAAACAGACAGGGAAGCAAGCAGGGGACTGGTACGGTCCTGCATCAGTAGCACATATTCTAAAGTAAGTGTTTTGATTTAAAAAAACAAACAAACAAACAAACAAACAAAAAAAACAGTCAACCATTTGTACCAGTATGGGGAGCAGTAATGGCATAGTCACTGTGCCTAAAGTGCTCACCGGTCTCATTAGTGGGGAGCTTAAGCAGTGACAATGACGACGCCTAGTAAAAAATGTATTTATATTTTACAAGCGAAATTCACGATTGTCTAGATCTGTTCGGTAGGCCAATAACTCTAAAAAACATGCTTTAAGCTAAATATGCAACAATGGCGTTCAATTCCAAATGGAAATATGAAAAATTAGCCGTGGTCATCCATGTTCCGTAGACGATGCAGAACTTGGTCATTTCGCGTTGTTGTTTTGCAGAGAATGGCAAAGAAATGTACAAAGATTTATAACATGTGCACAGCTATTGTTTTGCTCATTAAACCTTTTGCTTAGTGACGTTCTCTTTGCCATCATCGTCATGGTTTGCTTAAGCTCCCTAATGTCACCCAGCTCAAATCCAAGTTTGTTGTTGCTTTGCATCCTTGCTCAAGAGTCTGAGCATTTTTTACAGATTCTACACTTTTCCTCCTCAACAAAAACCAGCATTATAATGTCATATTCCACTGGAAACATATTTGGTTGAACAGCCACTCCATGGGTGGGCAACTGCTAATTAAAATCATCATATTAATTTATCTTCTTATTTATATTTCATTTCCCTAACTTATTGGGTGGGGTTATAATCATTTGATAATTGAAAATATCTAATGGCCATTATCATCCCTCTGAAACAGTCAACTGATAGAGATATCTGTTAACCTTGTACCCAGGTGCATTCAGCACAAACTGCAAAATAATACTTAATGATATATAATATTTATTTTATTCCCAGTTTTCTTTTTTTTTTCCTTATTTTTCAGGCTTGCCATGGCAGGTGGGACACACCCTTTACTTCACGACATAAATGTTTATGTGGCTCAAGATTGTACAGGTTTATGCAACACCATTTACTTATAAGACCTAATTTCAATATTTATATTAGGCAGTCATCCAATGTTGTATGTCTGAATGTTCAAATGAAGTACTCTTTTACATCATTTTGTGGTCTGACACTGGATTTAGGGTGCGTTCCTTTATAGTGATCTGAACCAGGATCAGTGTTCCAAGACCACTCAGATCATGGTGTATCTAAGGAACTGATGAATCCATGGTCACAGATTCGTCAGTTCCTTTGATGAACTATGATCAGAGTGATCTTGGATCACTGATCCTGATCCAAATCACCCCAAAGGAATGCACCCAAAGTCTAGATGTTCCCTACAGAACGTTACATGTACTTAGTTTACAGTTAGTCCGATGACTGTTTTTCAATATTTTCTTTGAGATAGAATTTTGAAGTTCCTGCTCGAGCCCCACACATCTATAGTTTGCAGAAAGAGCAAGGTTTCCAGAGTGGTTGTGATGTCACTTCAGGAATGACAAATCTTGCCAAAAAAATTTTTCTCATAATTTCAGGGTTCGTACGGGTCCTGGAAAACCTGGAAAGTCCTTGAATTTTACTGTGGTATTTTCCAGGACTGGAAAGTCCTGGAAAAGGGCCACTGGTCCTGGAAAGTGCTGGAAATCTGTTAAACTCAAGTAAAAAAAAAAAAAATGAAATGTATGGCAGACAGCAAGGAGAATTAAAATTGAGCTCTTGGGAGTGAAAGGGTTAATGTGAATTTTAGAGTCCTGGAAAAATCAATATGAGTCCTAGAAAAGGGCTGGAATAGTCCTGGAAATTTGTCTGTGAAAAAGGGTACGAACCCTGTAATTAGGTTCACATGAAACAGTGATGATTACGCAGGAAGTTAAAAAATAATATTTTACTCACTTATTATAATTACTATTAAGGAATTCTTGATGCCATTGATGTTTAGGGGTCAGATGTTTCAAGGGTATGAGTGACTTATACACTGTACATGTAACCTTGAAACATTTGACTAGGGTATGAGTGACTAATACCATTGAAACATTTGACTCCTAAACATCAATGACATCAAGAATTACAGCAATTATAATAAGCGAATAAAAGATATTATTTTTTAACCTCTTGCTAAATCGTCTGTTCACAGTTTATACCGATGAGGTAGAACGGCTTTGTACAAGCTGTAGAACACACAGCTGGAACTGTTCCAAAGGGAGGTGGCAATCTGTTATCATTTTAGTTCCTGTTCGACTTGGCGGTGAAGCGCTAAATCCCATTTATATTCCTTGTGTTAAGGTGAGGCATTCTTTTTACAACACCTGGTAGAATTAACAATTTGCAAGTGCTTATTGGTCTAGAGTGATGGTCAATAAAAAGTACATTAGATAAAAGCAATAAATCAAATTTATGACTTCCAAATAATTAAACAATGCCTGAATTGCTACCAAAAAAAACATTCTTTGATTTTTATTTACCCTATAATTGTAAAGAAAATTTTTACATTGTTGTAAAAAACAAACAAACTGACCACATTTTATCAGGGTGTCATGGAAATGACATCAAATAATGTTCAGAACTTTACAGTGAAACCACTTGCCTCGGTACACATGAGTTTTGAACATTATTTTAATTTGTAGTGTTATTTCTATGGTCCATAAGAACATGGAAAATGTGTTTGATTTGTCTAGTACTGATCTTGTGATTTTTGTATAAGGTGGAAAAGTTCACTTGTTTACAGAAGTGATAGATCTGATGATGTTTGTTTCTGTCAGTCCCTTTTTACGTTAGATCATTGTATTGGAATCATTGGTGGAAGGCCTAGACATTCGCTTTATTTTGTTGGTTTCCAAGGTATGAAAGCTATCTTAAGTTTTCTTGTTAATCCAGTGGTACCCCAGGTAGGCATACATGTACTTGGGGTTGACAATACTAACACTGTACATGCATCTGCAGTTTACTTAGATTCCTCCCTAGATGTGCCATTAGTCGACATTTGCTCAATTAATCCGTTACTTATTCATCTCCCTTGAGCAAGTGAGAGAGCACTCTTCGAGTAACGAAAGTCTCAAGCATGAGTGACGTACCTGTTATGAAACCCACAGGCCAGGGAAGAATTATTGGAAAGTACTTTTACAAAGTCTAATCCATCTCTTGTTGCTAAATAATTTATTATAATTGTAATTACACTATACACGGTCATTCTTTTCATATGTACACATATATATTGGGGTCATTTTTCTGTCTGCAGATGATAAAATGGTTTGTTTAGATCCTCATTATTGTCAGGCAGCAGTGGATATGTCAAAGGATGATTTTCCAACACAGGTGAATAATTTTACTGTTAACTTACAACTTAGAACTTGCAAGGAATGGGGTTTTTGTCCAACTTTAGCTCTTGAATGAGCTTTCGTATAACATGCAACTTTTCAGCTCTTCAATGCATATCAGGGTGAACTGGTCAATCTTTTAAATTCTCATACCTAGCTTTAAGAACTAAGCAAGGAGAATTGCTAGTCAACCACATGTAACTGTCAGAAATATCATTATTTGATATGTGGAGCTTCCTTGTCTCACACTCTTTTTTAACTGTGCAATATCTAATTTCAGTCATTCCACAGCATTCAGCCACGTACTATGTCATTCAAAAAGATGGATCCCTCATGTACTATAGGTTTTTATTGTGATTCCAAGGCTGATTTTGAGCGCTTCCGACAGCAGACAACAGAAGTAAGGCACCGCACCTTGTATTTGATTTCAGTGATCTGTTATGTAGCGTGATAAGAGTGCGATATCAGAGAACATTTCAATAACTTGTATTTCAGCGATTGCACTGACACTGACATAAATGTTAGGACTTCCTTGCACATACACTGTAAACAGTAAATGTGCATCGTAAAAGTACTATTGCTTAGTTTTTGTTGAATGGTCGCACATTAAAGTTTCTTCCACAGACTTCTGAAATAAGAACCACCACGTCTAGCATAATACTGTACTGCTCAGTAACTTTCATTGAATCTTCACACACTGTCCAGGGTCATGAGAGTTAGAACCACATTTTACAGCAGAACAAAAGCTACTGTACACTACCCCATGAAAGTACTGATCAATGGCTTTCATTTGAATTATGGTACATGTAATAGTCACACACTAGAGATTCATCCAAAGACTTAAGTCAGGGATTGGGACTGCTGTGTTGGGAGAAGGGGGATCTGCATGAAGTCTAAACATCAATGTCTCATTCATTTTCTTTCAGGTTTTACGGCCACCGATGCAGCGAGGTGACTATCCCATGTTTATTTTCGCATCTCATCGTAAACCGCTAGCGTCTGATGATTTGGTTCGCAGTGCAGACCTGTCCGAGAGCCTTCTAGAGAGCACGGGAACAGAACCCGAGCCTGAAATACCACAAAACAGTGTTGCAAGTGTATCAGCGATAAGCTGTAGCCCTCCTCCAGAGGAGTATGTTGTTCTTTGACCAGTACTCCCGTGGAGGGTGGGGAAAGGAGTTTTTAAGAAAAGTCAGAAAATGGTGGTGCATGAATATCTGAGAGAAGCTAGTGAATGTTCCGCGAGAATTATGCCGATCAATCGAATGTGAAATCTGATTCAACATTGTTGACACGATAAAGGGTTACTACACAATCAAATTTTCGCAGCAGTACTATAGGAGAATCTTTTTTTACAATATTTACCTCATTAACATAAGCAATACAGTTTCTGACGGAGCTACAAAAACGTTGTAAACGGTTAACTGTCTCAAGGAATTTGAGCGCGATGTACTGAATGCTTTTTATGCAACGCAGGTTTAAAAACTCAAAATTTTACAAAGAATGTATGAGCTCATTAACGCATTTGCAAGCCAGAGATTTTGCAGATTTGACAGCCAATTTCTCCTCGAATATTATAGGCAAAGAGCCAAAACGTTCACCAATTACTAAGTTTTACAAGCTCTTTAAATGTTTGTAGTCAATTCGTGTCTAGCGTGATGCCTTCTCTGCGCAAAGTCGTATGTTAATGTGGAAAAATTTATTAAACAATGACGTCAGCAAAGATTCTCCTATAAGAAATCTGTGCAGAGCACTAAGGAGAAAACTTTTTCTGTCCTACTGCTGATTACGTTAAGATAATTAATTTTATTTTCTTCATAATTATGTGCCACTTGTGTTCTATGAAGATTTCTTATTCCATTCCTTTCGAGATGGCAGTATAAATTAAAGTGTACAGTGTATATTGAGATTTTTATGAAAAATTATGATAATTGGCCATTGGTCGTTTGTTCATAGGTACAAAGCACTGAATTTTTTTAATTATTTGCACAATAATGAATTATTGTACGTTTGGTGTAATCTCCAGTTCTACAGCCGTTACCATATTTCGAATGTCACGCAATTCTTAACGTTGTGTGCATGTCAACTCGAATTCGTCATGTCACGCAACGCAGAGTTTCTGGAAAAAGACAAAATAAAAACAAAACTGCGTTTTTCAATTACCAAACGAAAGAAAGAGATGTGAATAGACTGAAACATTTGAAAGTATGTGAGATGTGTAAAGAAAGGGAAAAAAAGAATGGATATATTTTTATTAATAAAATTCTTGATGCAAACAGGTTTTTATTCAATGAATTATGAACAGTACTTTAGGCTACAATATTACAGGTTGATTCGAAACGTTTTGTGATATTATGAAACCACGAGTCAAAGATTTATTAGGACGTGGACGGTAAAGGCAGGGACAAACGCTCTTAAAACAGAGCGATACCTACATTGTACAATCACAGGCGCCCAAATTCTCTCAGTGAGTCTGCTATGTGGTGTGTGTGTTGTGTACATCCCTTTCCCGTTAGCAAGAGAACATGAAGAGTGAGAGAGTTAATCCCCAACATAAGCCTTATTCCCAAGGTAATCCCGCTCAAGTTATTTTTAGATCTGGTATCCAGTCCTCCCGCGGATAACGATGATACCAAGCGTTGTAAGTAAGCAAGTAAGTAAGTAACCTTTATTTAAACACGATAAGTAATTAAGCTTGCAGCTTGTGGGGTCGTGTGTAAATAAACAAAGAATAATTACAAAATAAGAATTAAAAAATTTACAATGTAAGATCTAATCTAGTTTGAATAAAAATTTGCAGCTAATAATAATTTACCTAATTTGGTAAAGTTGTGGTGAAAAAATGCGTGTAAAGTAGCTTGTTCCAGGCTTCTCGTCAGTGGCGACGATCGAAAAAGCGCGCGGGCTCACCACTGACCAAGAGCCTGGGGCAGGCTTCGTGTAAGGCTGCTTAGGCTGTCCACGCGAGAAAAATTCTGTGTTACAGGATTGGCCATTTCTAGACCCTCGTAAAGGTTCTGAAGCTGGGATTGATCTAAATAGAATACTTGAGAGGTAATACTTTAGGAATAAGGCTTACATGCGAAATGAACTCTCTTAGCTTCATCCTCTCCTGGCTCATTTATTTTAAGGACGGTGCCTACTTTTGTTGGTGCGCACACGTTCTGCGCATCACGCAAGCCACGGTTTAGCTCCACGCGCGCGCTGGGGCTGACATTGACGCAATCAACTATGCTATCACGTACACGACAAAATGAAAGCAAAATCTTCCTACTGTGACCAAATCAAGTTTAATGAACCAGTACTTAAACCAGGAACACCAGAATAGCAGCATATCGCTAACCACTAACTGTTTACGTCTTCCAGCTGAAAACCTAACTGTTATCTGTCGAAAATTATACTGAAATCCAAAGCATTTTTGTTAAGATTCAAGGCTAATTATCTCGAAAAAATGCGTGGCTACCCCCATTTTTCTTTGTAGATTCCTATAGCCCTTGCAAAGATCTACTTTTTCCGCGTGGTCCTAACCTGGCGCAAAAACCTTTGCAATTAGTAGGCACCATCCTTAAGCGCTGTTTTTTTACTTCAGTATTTTGTAAGTGATCAGATAGCAGTATCGAAGCCGTTCTTCGTTGGGTGTGGCGTGTAGCTCCCGTTTTTCTTTTACCACAAGACTCCATTTACCAGTTTTCTCCAACTCTACACACTTGTCGCTGTAACCAAGGCCCGCTGGGTCATACGAGTCCACACGGATAGAAAAGATAAATAGGCCACCTGTATAGAAAATGTCATCAGAAAGATTGTGTAAGTTATAGTATGTTGGGAGACTATT
Organism: Orbicella franksi; assembly: GCF_964199315.1. NCBI lineage: Eukaryota > Metazoa > Cnidaria > Anthozoa > Scleractinia > Merulinidae > Orbicella > Orbicella franksi. The sequence continues at coordinate 21,790,212 of NC_138158.1, read as the reverse complement.
ACGTACAGAAACGCAACAATTTATAGGGTGTTAAGGATGAATAATAGACCTTACCAGCATTCTACTTCAGTGCGTACGAACAATAGTACGAGAGTGACTTTGGAGTGGGCATTTTCATACGTTTTCTGTAGTTTTGTCCACCCTGACCTCGACTTTGCGCCATAAAGTCCATCGTTTGGTGGAATGCAGGAAAGGTCTATATCTGATTCGGCAAGACAGATTGGGGAGATCAACATCTACATATTGTTTTCACATAATTTAATACCGTCAAACAAAAATCCAGGTAATGGGAAATAGTCTTGACCACAGTTAGTAGGGGGTCCAATAACCTGTGAACAGTCTCCGGATGGAAGGATCTGACCGCGGTTGGAAGGGCCGAAAAGGAACTGGCTGAGAATGAAGAGGCCGAGGGAGAAATGGGGTGGGGGTTGGGGCACCCCTCCCATCTGTCCACTCCTCTCTCTTCTATCCTCTTTCTTTCCCCTTTCTCTTCGCCTCATCCTCTACTTGAGAGCCTATTTGCAGGCTTAGGGTCTTTGGGGGCACTGCCTTTGTCTTGACCTTCTCAGTGTCAAGGTTAGTGAAGAGCTCTTAACTACTGTTTTTAATAAGACGACCACTTACCAGGTTTTACAAATCGTGCGCATTGCTCGATCGCCCCAGGTTTCACCTGCCCGTAAACTATGGTGCCCGCACATAACACGACGTCATATCCAGCGGCTTCCACCTCCTTCATGTAAGTGTCCGTCAAGGGAGCACAGATCAATTTCTTGTAAAGGTTCTTAGATGCAGCTAAATTGAGCATTTCCTGAGAAATGTCCAGCGCTTCAACATCGGTGTATCCTCGAGCCTTGAGCATTTCTCCAATCCCACCTGTACCAGCGCCAACATCAAGGATTTTCATGTTCTTTCTCGGGTTGGGGTAGACATCTTTGCGTTGCATGGCGCGATCGAATGCCTCCACGCACAGTATGTGGCCTTTGTAACCCGTGTTGTGACTAATCTGCAAAAAAATCCTTGTTAGCATTGCTTTCAAGGCGTTTTTAAAAGCTGGTTTTCACGAGCGCGAAAACACAACCCTAATTAATCAACATACGCAGACCAGATGAGCTGTTGATAATTTGTGCCTTTTGTTAAGAAAAAGTTCCTCTAAATGGCGCTACTAGACTGCTGCTTAACAGCACCTTGCGTTGGACTGCTTATGCCTATGTGCTAGTGAAAGCCAGCCTTTCATTATTATCTTCCTAAAAGGGGCTTTTCAGGGGTAATTAAACAAATCGCTACAAACGATTCAAAAACTACACATTTGGGGGTCGAGTAAGACATTAAAGGGTCCTTTAGTTTGGACCACGATTACAAGACTGAGTATGAGTACGATTTTCGAATTTCAAATCAGTGACGTTTCCAGAGCCCTCGCTCTTCATGTTGGTTTTAGGTAGAGAGGGTAGCTGATCATGATGTGATGAGATGGATATGTGACGTGATAAAGTGGAGCCTGAAAATAAGCATTGAAAAGTCATTCTCGTACTCAATATCGTATTCGTACTCAGTCCCCGAAACATTTAGAATTCCAACGGGCAGAGAGGGATGAGGTAGCTGTTTTACAAGCGTGGCTGAGAACTGGAACTCGAG
>NC_138158.1:21043580-21126080 GCF_964199315.1 Orbicella franksi | reverse complement strand
TATGGGATGTTTTGGTAAAAAATTACAGGGAGATATTGGGCGGGGGCGGAGGGGAATTAACGGGATACGAGATATTGGGGGGCGAGTGGGGAATTAATGGGACACGGGATATTTAAATTGAGAGATTCCGGGATTATCATTTTTTAAAAGAATAAAATAGGTTCATTGATCAATATGGAAGGCGCAAAAAGTGAAAAAAAAAAAGTACTTGCAAATGCGATTATTTGTATTTTTCCATCAAATATTGACAATATATCAACAATAACCTCCATTTGGCGCGGAAATATGATCGGATGTTTGTCCCCGGACATTATCTGTTCTGAGAAGCGAACAGTTAACCAAGAGCGAGGAAAACTGTGAACTTCAAGGAACAGATAATGTCCAAGGACAAGTATCCGAGCATATTTTCGCACCAAACGGAGGCTATTGTGTTTATCCTTCAAATGTTTTTCGCAACACGCGGGGTTTGAAAGTTGTGGAATATAACTCGGATATTCCGTGATGCGTTTAGACCAATCGCGCGCTAGCGCAAACACTTCATGGATTATAGCTACCAATATCGGCCGTCCCAGAAACCCCTCTCCCACTCCCTCGGGGTTCTTTCCATTTGCCGCCACTTTTGTGCGACCTCGCGCTGTCGCTGGGCTCGCGCGAGTGTTTTTTTTTTTTTTTTTTTTTTACTTTTTCATTGTTTCGATCATGGCGGCTTTGAAAGTTAAGGGGCTAGAAGGGTTTTAGGGATTCGGGATATATTGGACCTTAAATTGATTGTTTTACCATCTCAACACTCAGTTTTGTCCATGTGAAATAAAAAATATACATGTGCAACCTCTGAGAAATAAAGACCTATTAAGAACCTTATCAGCCTGAATTGTGAAAAACCACCCTAAAATGTAAGAACCTGTTCAGCCTGACCTTGAAAATTCTAGGCTCTCATATGCGGATTTTTACTGTATGTGATATTAAGATCAGATAAAACAAGATATTGAGTTGAAAAAGCGTTAATTTTTGCAACTGGAATTAACGGCATCCGGGATGTTTAGACTACAAATTAACGGGATGTGGGATACTCAGAGACCTCCCCCAGCCCTCCCCCCACCCTTCCAAATTAGTAGGGTCTAACCGTATTTCAAACTTATTTCTGTCGCTCACGGTTTAACAAGTTTTACCGTTTGTAACTCTATTGAGCTGTAGCGGTGCCGTGTGAACAGAGACGGCAAATGTCTAGGAAAAAAACTTAAAAAGTTTAATCTTCAGAATTTTCAACTGCTAGCAAGGTCTTCACAAACTAATCACTGTTAAAATACACGGGAAAAGTGATTGGAAAATAAGCTTTGTCTTGAATGAAAAACTGTAAAACGTTGGAATCTTTGGTTGTTGATGTATGATAAAAGTTCCACTGCAAGATGAATCTTTAAACGAAGACGAGTTTCCTCTGTATGTCGCCTCCCACTCTACTGCATGCTATCAGGAATTGCTCTTAAGGTGGCCATTCAACTCTAAAAGATAGAAGACATAGAAAAGTTAAATTACTGAACAAGGATGTGACGAAAACACTATCAATGATACGAATAATTGATTGTCAGTGGCATATACTCGTCCACACTACGCCGGAGGAATTTGAAAACAGAGGTTTCACTCTGGAAACTCATCAGACAAATGCTTTCCGTCCACACTACGCCGGACGCATTATAAAACGCAACAATCACCGGTCATTTTGGATTTGTGTTTGAGGAAAACTCGGTCAGGGAAATCACATGATTATCGTGACATCATCGTTTTCGAAAAGCTGCGTTTTCAAAATGTTTTCCGTCCACACGAACGCGAAAAGACGGCGTTTTCAAATTCCTCCAGTTTGAAGAGCTTTTTCGAAAAGCTCCCTTTTCGTGACGGATTAGTGTGAACAGTATGCCAAGCCATAGAAATAAAGCTACGTTTTCAAATTTCTTCGGCATAGTGTGGCGTAGTGTGGACGGGAGAAAACCCTGTCCGTAACCTTTTGGGTCCTGCAGAATGTAGTCCAAGTGCAGTGCTCAATTATACTCTTAATTGCCATTATAGCTTATTATAGTGACAGGAAATGAAAGGCAAATTGCATATTGTAGGTCTACTTACCGATGGTACAACGTACAAGACCGAGTTAGATTTTATTCTCTGACGTAGTGTCTTCGCTGTCCATTTTGTGCCTTTAAAGAAATCCAATTTGCCTGAAGAGTCCGCCGCAGCGAGACGAATTCTGAAAGGAAAGTTAAATCATGTCAATCATTGTTTCGTGATTGTTGAGGTTTTTGAACGTCTTTTTCAGTTTCAGTTTTAGGCAATCGAATTGCTTAAAAAAGCGTACACAATCACCAACCAATCAGATTGAATATACTATTTTATCAACTAATCAGAAGAGAAACCCAACCAAGCCGTAACTTGGTTTACCCCGCGCTTGACGCGAGCTACACGATTTTGCCTCGAGCTCAGATTGGTTCATAGCGCTACACGTCAGACATGTTTCTTGATAGGGCAGATACATAGGGTGCTTCCCATTATGCCAAACCGACCGGTCAGAGATCAGTGGGAATACCCGAGTAAGATGGAACGACATTTTCCGATTAAACCGGGCCAACAAATAGGAATGACTCTTGCCATTTTTTATTCCTTTTCCGAATTCCCTAATTAGGGCAAAGAACCGGTTTGTCAAAAATGGAACGGCGAATTTCGGTCGGAATAATCCGAACAATCCGACCGAAGTAAGTGGACCACCTCCAGAGGTGATCCCGAATATTCCGGTCGGAAGAAACCGAAACGGACCTTTCTATTTAAATTCCGACCAAAATTTCTGGAATCTTTGGCATAATAAAACGTTCATTAGTAAACGGTTGTTTGTTAGTTCGCCGTAATGTTATACCAGTCATGTTGTGCGACAGAAACGCAAATTAAAAATAAAAATTGTTACCTTTTCTTTCCAAGAGAGCTTAGAACCGTCCGCACTTCTTTAAGGACGTCTGCGGCAGTCATATCATTTTCTAAATGGAGTGTCCCTCGGTTTACCGCAGAACTTGTTTTAAGTTTTAACAACTCACTCTGAGGCGGTAAACGTGTTGAGCCTGATGGAAGTAGTAGCAATTTCCTTTTGGCATTGTGGCTTTGATACGAAGACTCTTTCTCCTTCTTAACAGAAAGTAAGGAGTTTTGTGATGTGTTTAGTGAAACATCTACTGTGACGCCGTTTTCATGAGAATGAAAATTTAAGTCACCCAGCGCAATGCTTGACAACATCAGCAGAGAATTTGTCTTGGAGGTCGATACATCTGAAATCACAAATTAAAGTAAAGCTCATTCACAGGGGAAACAACCCACACAACTGACATTTTATAAATCAGTTTTCCTAAGTAACAAGCTTCAAGGGGTATTGTTACAAACCCCCGGATGGCATTATCGTCCATTGCAGGTCCCCCCCCCCCCCTCGAACCTTTAGTCAAGTCTCCCCGTTTAGACCCCAACGTGAGAGAGCTCTAGACACAAGAGAATAACAAAGATAGAGCGATTAAATCCACGTGGTATCCACTGCACCGTGCTACCTGACTCCTGCCACTCAGCACTGTCCGAAAAAAAACATATAGTTTTCCTCCCTTATGTCAGAATAAACCAGTTTGGAAGGGCGTTGATTAATGGTCAGCGTTTTCCCAAAATCGGCAAACCAACCGAATGAGATGGCACTTGGGGATGGACCATTTGACTTTTGAGGGGTGGGAGGGTGTGGGAGATTTGGCAGTTGTAGAGCATGATTTTTTTTAACCCTTTCATGCACGAGAAGTTTTTTTTTTTTCTGTGGATGGGTGTGTACGCATGATATCATTTTCTCAGTGTAACAGGCCTCTTTCGGCTCATTGAACGTGCATGAAATTTTTTCAGCAGTGGTCGTGTGCATTAATCGTTTTTGGAACAAGTATGCTTGCAGGATATTCTTTTTCAAAATCGCCCCCACCACAACCCCTCAAAAGTCAAATGGTCCACCCTTTAAGTACCATTTACAATTTGACTCCCTCTTATTGTATTCAATTGCCGACAAACTGTGGAATTCAGTAGATGGTACGGAATTTTCAGCTACTCTTTTCCACACTACCTCTAAAGGCAATTTACAATTATTTCTCAACAGATTTTTCTAGCAAATTAATGTTCCACTTGACTTTTAACCGAAATTTCCCGATTTTTTGACTGAATGGTAAGTATCCATAGACTCTCTAACCAGCAAAAACAAGTTGAATATTTTTCTCACCAGAACAGTCTGTTCCAATAGCACGTGTATTTCCACTGGCTGTTTTCTTGGTGGATTTCAGCTTCCCTTTACCTGGTTTCTTTGGTTTGGTTTTTACTTCTTTTTTCTTGAGAGCTGGCAGCAAAAAATATATATAATGAGCTCTGGCTATTTATGTCCACTACTAATTGCAGCTAAGGGGTAGACCATTTGATTTCTGAGGCGGGGGGAGGGTATTTTGACAATAAATATCCTGCAAGCAAACTTGTACCCAAAAAAATCATGCACATGATCACTGCCTAAAAAGAGTTTCACTAATGCTCCTTAAGCTGAAAATATCAAGTTACACGGAGAAAAAAAATGTCATGTATACACATGTCCCTATTGCATGAAAGGGTTAAATGAAATTGTGCCTGTACCAAATCACCCAGGCAGGGGTTATCAGCTGAAGCCGAAGGCTGAGGCTGATAACCCTTACCAAAATGTCATGTTTTTACTTCTTCACTGACGGCAAGCAACACAAAGTGTGCGAACTTGGCGTGATTACCCTTAGAAATCATGCACTGCAGTCATACATGACATGATTACCCGTGACCTTGAGTGCCCTTGACATGATTATTGTATAATCTGCAGCTAGATGATGTCACAGGTGCTGATTTCGAAAATTCACTGTATGCTTTCAGCCAATCAGAAAAGAGATAGTGAGTTCAATGTATAATAAAAACAGTAAACGTTCTCTTGGAACCACAAGTATTTGTAAATGTTTTCCCTAGAAGTATATAATATCTTACCTCTCCTAGTTACAATATCACACAGAAATGCGAGAATACATCAGACCATCACATCATGACACATGACCTTGATGTACATGAACCATCAAATTCTCATAATCAATTGTGAAAGAAATGTTAGCTTATTAGTTTGGAGAATTACCATGTTGATCGAGCAAAGAACTAAAGGCTTCACTGAGTGTCTCACCTGGTTTTTTAACAGGTTTTAGTTGTTTTTTCTCTTCAACTTTGACTAGTTTTGCTGCTGCCATCGCCTCTCTCTCTTTTTCTTCAGCAGTAAGCCTGCAATTGAGAGGAAAAAGTTCAAGATCTTATCTAAAATAATAAATTATACAGACTTGATCAGCAGTTTTACATGAAGTTACATGTAACTGCAATCATGCCAGTCAGACTATTTATTCATGTTGGCTGCTGATAAGTTGGTTTTGATATATCTTGAGTAATTTTGCAGTTTGAAAGCATTCAGTTGCAAGCTATTCCTGAAAACATCACACAGACAAATTTACAATATTGTTGCCCCCCCCCCCCCTCCCCAGTAAAGTTTGAACGTTGGATAAAAAACCTTTAAACAAAAAAATGCTTTCCATGTCAGTACTTTTGTGGTTAGACCAACTGATAAGTATCTGTGAGGTCATGGGTTCAGATTTTGTCAAGGACTCACTAGTCAGACTTTTTCTTTGTCTCATGCTTACAACATTCTGAAAATTTCATCTTTTATGAGTTATAATATTGCTGTTAAATTTCAGGATCACTACCACATGGATAGTGCACTCATTTCCAGATCAAGTGATCCAGGTTCAAGCCCTGGCTGGGGACATTGTGTCGTATCTCTCTCCACCAAGGTGTATAAATGGGTGCCAGCAACCTTAATGCCGGAAGGAAACCCTGCAATGAACTAACATCCCATCCAGGGGGGAGTAGAAATACTCCTAGTCACTGAGCCACTTGGCTTGTATGTAGACTTTACCTTACCTACGTACAAATCAAAATGCAAATAGAAGTTTCAACTTGCCCAGATACCATTTTTAAGCCTTTGCCCTTGAAACACTGGTTGTAACAACACATATTTGTTTCCAGTAATCTCTAAAGACAGATTTTAATTCATCTGACCACTACAGTAGTTTGTCACCTGTTAGACATATTTGCAAGATAGGAAGTCAGTCCTTGCTGTAAAGTTGATTGTGATGCATGTTCTTTGTTCTTTTCTTCATCCTTGATTGAGTTTATCAAAGCTTTTCCTACTTTGGTTTTGAAAAGGTCCTCTACAAATCCACCAGATTCTTGCTTGGCAGCTATGTACAGCATCAATCTCAAAATGCTAGTCAGTTCAAGACTTGATTCCGGAGGAGGCAACAAGACTGTATCTGTTGAAAAAGCAAAGGTTGACTGGTAAAAAAAAAAAGTTATGCTCACTTATAAGCTAATTAAGTGAACCCTGTCGCAGGTTCAAGAGAGGTGACACATTTGATTGTGTTATCACAGGCACAGCAGAGTGGATGGATGGACAACTTAAAATATAAAAACAAAAAGTTTTTCTTTTCAAGGGTGCTTTGAGTTTCATTCAAAACAAAAGTGATGTAGCCCGGCAAATATTTCCTAGTTCCATGCCCTTGTGGGGGCAAGAAGTGATCACTCAGCCAAAAATGGCCTCATTAATTCATTAAAGAGATCAAAATTTTGCCCCCCACAAGGGACTTGCGCTAGCATTAGCAAAATGGTGTATTTAACCTAACATCATAGGTAATCTAATAATAGTTGGATGGTTATTCCACCATGCAGCACCACAGACTACAGAATTCTTGTCCAGCATAACTGGTCAGAGGGGTGCAATTTAGGTTGAGGAATGGTCAACTTCAGGAAAAAGCTTAGTTGTTAATAAGCAAAGGCATAAACAGGTCACACGTCTGCCAGCTTGATTCAGCAAGCTTGACTCATTCAATCAAATCATACATGGTCATACATGTACTGAGTGGGTCAGGTCTCCCAAGACAGGAAACAAAGTGAACAAATTAAGAGAGATGACTGCTTCTTAATGGCTAATCCTTACCTGGACTTGTTTTTGCTTGACTGTTAAGAGGTGGATCTTTCTTACTTTCCGCACTAGACAATGCCTTGACAAATCTTCCTCCATAATTTTTACTACAAACAAGCTTCCGAAACCCAGTTGAGATCTCTTCTTTGTATATAAATTTTGTGCTTCCTAGAACTTTGCCATCAGTTGTTTCCAGTTGTGCAACAACAACACCTGGCTTGTCACTTCCTGAGCAGGTCAAACAAAAATAAAACATTTAGCTTCATTTTTTAATATTAGTCCACCGTCACATCATGGATGTATGTATGGATGGACAACTTGATTAATACACGGTACACCTGCAATTAATTCCTCTCCTGAAGCTGATAATTAAAAGGATTTTAGAGAAGGGGGTTTGAGATATGGACCACCAAAGGTGGTCCCCTGTAGGGGGTCCAGGGGCACCCCCCTCTATAAATAACATAACTCATATTACTTACAATGTAACATAAGTTATTACTGACAGTAATGTTGGTCAGCATTGTACATGTACAGCAGGCCAGTATTGTGTGTAGGAACTATCATGGTAACATAGTGCTCTGTAGGGGTTTTATTAACCTTTTCTGCTGGAGGGCAACTGGTTTTCACAGACAGGGAAAACTACTTGATCTGAACTTTTTTGTACGAAATATTTTCCACTAGATGGTCAAACCAGCTGGGCAAAATTGTCCAGGTCACAGCCCATTAATCCAGCCCTTAATGAAACCCTAGCTCTGCATGCATCATGCTAGTTATCACAAGTTTTAAAAATTTTATTGAACAGACATACTTGGTATGTACTCTCCTATTATTGCCTGCTCTTTCCACAATGAAGCAGGAACAACACTTCCACTACCAAATCGGACACAAAAAAGTGAACTCTGGATATCGATGTCTGCAGGTAATGGCTTGTTGAGAAGCAGCACAAATTTATCACCACCCTGGAAAGAAATAAAGAGGTAAATTATATGATCAATAAATTAAGCCTATGGAATCAAGAACCCCTACTAGCATGAGTCTCAAATGGTCGAAGTGAACCACCTCTGAATATTGCGATTGGAATGAACCGAAACTGACCTTTCCATTTGACTTCCCACTAAAATTTCCAAAATCTCTGGCATAATGCAAAGCACCCCGTCAAACTGTAGCCAAGATTTTCTGGTTCCAATTTGTGACTTTATCTAGAGTGTTGTGTGATTGGGCACTGCTGACTGAAAATGTACAAACTCCGAGGACAAGATTGTTATATTAATTTCGTACCTCACATGGAGATGATCCTGGAAATATTTCACCCACTAATTCGTCAGATTCTGGAAAAGAAGAAAAGTTATCGTAGGTATATGAAAAGTATGCTGTGTGATCTGTATAGGAGCATTTCTTTGGTGAATGGACAAAACAAATATTGTCATTTTGGTCTGCCGAGTGAACCTTCTCAAAAATAATTCTCATGTGAATATAAATGTCAGGACACACAAGCCGACAAGTTGTCACCTCAGGACTCTGTAACAAAGTGTTCTATGTGCATTGTTTCCAGAATAAGGTGCTGTGTCATGAAGTAGGGATGAGTCGCAGTGACAATTCACTTCATGTGACATGGAAAACTTTGGTGAAAATCTGTTTTCCTATCATAGAATTTTCCCCCAGCAACAATTATTACTAATTCAAGGTTTGAATTTCAGCAAACTGTTGTGGGGAAAAAAATTCTGTAGCGGGGACGATTCTTTTCACAAAATTTTCCATGACATGTGCCTGCGTGGTGTAGCAACAACTTGTGGCCTTTTGTATTGATCCTGACCCTAAAATTAACACCTCTAAATGAAACTTTGTTGCCGGAAGTCCTGTTTGATGGATGCTTCCACATTGCAATCACCATTTCTACCACTCTCAGAAAAAAAGGCACATTGTTCTGCTGTAGAATATTAATTTTTCATTTAAACCTCACTCACACTGGAAAAAAACAGGATGATTTTGCACCATCATGAATATACTATAATCATAATATAATAATATTATAATAAAATCTTAGTTGTTGTCAATGTGTACTATGGTTGTTGTAATTTGTATTCACCTGTTTTGATTGGAAATGAATTTGCTAAATGCAGTTCTTCCTCAGATTGGAGGCCCCTCAAATAGTCATCCAGGAGAGAATTGAAATCTATAACCTAAAGACAGAAAAATAATGTGACATTATGCATATTTTTAACGGTTGTTCCACGCTTCGCATGTTTCTCCGGATTGCTTTCCTGAACAATAATGTGAAAAAAAAAAAATTTTTAATATCTGTGAGTTAGTAACGCGATCGCGGTGTTTTGGCGGAAAACTCCGGATAACTGAAGAAACTCAACTTTGTTCCGCCCTGTAAGAAGCTTTATGACCGTACGTCACGAGCTGAATCATTCCATACGAAAGCGAGTCGAGTGACAAACATGTTGTGTATAAATACGCTTTGATTATTATAAATTCGCACACCAAAACCACCTCTTTTAACCAGAGAATATAACTAAGATCCGGAAAAAGGAAGAGAGACAGATTATATGGTGTAAAGAGTACACAAATCCAGCGCTAACTCTATAGAAACGCGACACAAATAAGCTACCTCGAGCATCTTTCTTCCTTTCCACGGCACTTGGCTATTCGATTCCTCGTGTTTTCGTTTACGCGACAAGATTTGCTCATTTGCTGGTTTAGACGTCCTGTCTTCATAATCAAAGATGGTTGGAATCGCATCGTGCTTCAGCGTTGCCTTCTTCGGCCTTGGCAAGCCAAGTGAGTCAAATAGTTTGTAGTTGTGAAGGAAGCAATGAGGTTCAAAATGGGCCGAACACAACCTCGAGTACTTGTTCGGCTCCCAGTTCAACCGACGGACTTTCTCTTTCCAGATCTGACGGTATTTTTCATTAGTAGGAAACTGGAAGAAGCTAAGGGACTTCATCTTTTTGCCATCGTTGTTGCAATTGAACGCAGTACAGTAAACCATGTTTGATTCAGGAAGAAAATTCCTCGCTGCTCCAACAAGTGACTATCGCCGACCACACGAGATGGCACCTGTGACGTCATGCTTGCCTTGTTTTTGTTGAAATGTAAAAGATCCGTTGATTGGCCACTGGTAACCAATCAAAACATTCGATATACTTCGCAAGAAAATTTTGCGCGGCACATTTGAGATGAAAGTGATGCTGTTTAGTTGTTATGTCTTCAACATGAAACGTAAAAATCACACAAAATTGCCGGTGATCTGAAGCCGAGATGAACTATCTTCTATAAAGGTAATGTTATGCTTCTGCGAAGACTGTGATTCAAACTTTGCGCGTAGCTAAACTTCGAAGCTTACATCTACAATAACATCGCTAGATGATGATGGTTTCAAGTTCATTAGTTTAGAGATACGTGCTCACTGTTGATTTCAACGAGTTTCGTGACAAGATTCTTTGATCGGATCTCCTAGTTAATTCGGTTTTTGAACCTGTTTTAAAAGGAAAGCAGTGTTAGTTCTGCGACCTTTGAAATTTGAACATGCTTTACAATGTCGCAAAATAATTTAAATTCATAATTTGAATAATCTTGTTACAGGGATGAAGTGCATGAACAGGCACATGACAGGGCAACCATCTTCATTTTTTCCTTCCAAACATGATAATGTCGCTGAAGAACAGGGATATTTGAGGTACATGTATCTGATTGCACAGTGAGGGTGCGTTCCTTTGGCGTGATTGGGATCAGGATCAAAGATGCAAGATCACTTGGATAGTGATGCATCAAAGAAACCAATCAATTCACTCTGGACAAGGATTCATTAGTTAAATTGATCAGGATCAAAAACCCAAGATCACTTGGGTAGCGATGCATCAAAGGAACCAGTCAATTCACTCTGGATAAGGATTCATTAGTTAAATTGATCAGGATCAAAGACCCAAGATCGCTTGGGTAGTGATGCATCAAAGGAACCAGTCAATTCACTCTTGACAAGGGTTCATTAGATAAGTTGATGCACTGTGACACAAGTGATATTGGATCAGTCATTTTGATCTGGATCATGCCAAAGGAATGCATCCTATTTGTACAGGGTAAATTAGATGCAGGAAATTTTGAGCATACATTGCACCTTTAAATCCTCTCTTGGTAGTATTAATTCACAATCATTAGGCTAAATGAGCAAGTTATTTCAAAACTGTGGCTTATTTTGATAGCAAAAAGCTTGTCATTTCATACCAGGAACCAGCTATTTGATGCATAGATGCCTCTCAACAGACAAATAACTGTCAAGTGTGCATTATGCATTTGCCTACAAAACAAACTATGCTCTCCATAGAAGAGTAATGATTCTGATGGGAAGTATTAATCAACCTTTTAGCAAACAATTGCCAATGGTTGAAGTTAGACAACATTACCAAGTTACAAGTAGTAATGAAATCCTTTCAAAGATTACATATAATCACATTGCTCAATTAATTCTAAGTTGAATTGTGGTGTAATATTGATCATCAACCCAATTTTAAAATGGTATTTAAAATGCATTTTGGAAGGCAGGTCTCAGAAGCGGAAATTTTAATCATTTTTGTTCTCGTACTTGCATTTTTCAGAATGCAAAGAAATGGTGTTACGCTTGAACCTCTGAATTTCCCTGCAACTCAATCAATATTGTGGTGAGTATAAAACATCTATTAACCTTTGGCATTGCCATATAATAATATTACTGTTTACAGCGTACTGTTTATCTTACAGGAACAGAACAGCTCAAGGAGACACTGAAACACTCCATTTGACAACAAAACGGTCAGTTCTTACCTTAAGCGTTCTTTATCACTGCTACTGGTTGGATTTTTTTTAGATCCATTTCTGAGAGGCTGTGAAGTCTGTCAGTTATATTGTAGCACACAAGACTCCTGATCAAAAAATCTGGTCTTGACCCTGGCTGGGCCTGTGATCTCAAAGTGATCTCACCAAGATCACTTTCAAAATGTCAGTGAGATTATCTTCATCTTACCTGGAATGGTGAATTCTGTTTTGTCTTTGTTTTTGTTTTTTTTCTTTACTCTGAATACATGTATTCCAGTTCTGCCGTGTACATTAATTACACATGTACCTGCATGTAAATTATCATTTAGGCTGCAGCAACTAGAGATAAGTTTAGTACTGATGAGCTAATTCCTAGCTGTATTGACTAACCACCCCCTCCCCTCCCTCCCCCACTTATTTCAGGAATGTGAGGTTGTATATCAATGAGAAGACTTTGCGCTTGGCTCGCAGACATGCCAATCAAAGCAAGTCTTCATTTGAGTGTTTCTTTGTTGGGAGCATCTCCGTAGACTCGCGTGAGTATAAAATAAAATTTTTCCACTGGACTTATGATTTTCTTTAGACAGAGAAGTTCTGTGTGCGTAGGACAGTCAGTTAGACAATAATGATGTTTTGCAACTTCATAAAAATTTTCAGGAGAGGACAGTATTGATGTTACAGTTGACAGATTTGATCCTGGCAGGGAGGTGCTGGTCAATAATGGTATGGTATTCACATACAAACCACTAAACAAGGCTTGCTTATTTTTAGTTGCTATCACTTTGACTCCCAGGTTTACATGTAAATATTAATGACTAGTATGGTAACTTATTGGCATAAAGTTATTTTTATCATAGTTGCATCAGAATTTATATCTATCCACAAAAAAAAAATGTTAGCAGTACATTTAGCATTTTAATTCACAACATTTACTTGTACTGGCACTTGTCTGAACTTTTCTTAAAAGGCAAGCTTAGTAATTATGAGGAGGTACATTTACATGTATGATAAAATCCTTATAGGCTGAGTAAGGTTGGAGTGGAAAAAAATAAATGTGGCTTTCATTTTGTCAATTTTTCATGGACAAAGGCCCTTCACAGGCTAATCAAATAAGCTGCTCTCGTTCTGTATTCACAGCTGTACATGTATTTCACTGTCCACCCTACTTTAGACAATTGATATTAAGCAAATGCTGGTTAACCCAATATCAGTCTGTTTATGGTTGCAGACACAGCAAAAGTCAAAAGGAAGGTACCCACAACTGTAGTACCTGGTGACTACATTGTACCGATAACAGTAAGTTATAACATAATATTATTTATTGACCACCGTCAATGATCTTCCTCCATTCTGATGTAGCTGGTGTTTCTCATGACTCATCCTTTTTCATAATTACGTAGTACATGTAGTTCTGAGGCCTTATGAGCCACTCTAGATCAAGATGTTAGGTAACATCGAACTTTGTCAAGTCGAATTTTCCAGCGGATGTCATTGTTGTCGTTGTTGTTTTTGTAGCTGATTCAAGGTCTGAGTGGAGCTGACAGTTCTGTGACATACACATTGGAGGAATTTCAAAAGGCCTTTCAGGTAATTAGTACCTCTGTTGTGTTTAGTGAGAAATCCCTGTAAGTTTTACACCATCTTAAAAGTTCAGATTTCTGGTTTGGAAGGGATTTTGCCTTTGAAATGTTTCGGATCCAGGCACAGGTAAAATATCCATCCCATAAATGTGTTGAAACATTTCAGGTACATGCATACAAGTTAACTGTATATCCACGAACAATGTCTTTAGGGAGGGAGAAGAGGGGACTTTGGTAATTTTATTAGTAAGAAATAATTTTTGCAATTTAGATAAATGTTGTAAGTTTGACAAGTGCTGTTGACACTGTTTTGCAGGTTCTGTTTGGTAGGATCAGCAGTCAGGAAACTATGAATCTATCACACATTGTGAACTTAAAGGTCTGCTGTCATTCACACAGTGATAATGACGATGAAATAATAATCAATGTCAACTGTAAGTATGGTCCCTGAACAAGAACAAAAACTGAAATGCAATTTTCCAAGCAGACAAATACTGTCTGATCAGTACACATATATGCCTTTATGACTGAGATGTGTTGTCAAACTTTCCTTTCCTTGCTTACATGTATGTTAGGTGGTACCATCACCATGGCAACAAGAATACATGTCACCCCTGTAGCAGCAGTGCCTATCATTCCAACAGCACTCGCCAGGAATTTATCAGGTCCCCTGAGACTTAGTGAGGTTCAGGGTGTTCCAAAATGTGGGTATGTGACTGTTAAATAACTACTTTTGCCACTGCAAGTATTGGTATATAGACACTAGAAAAATTTGGCTCTGTGTCAACAAATGAAGGCAATACTAGTATTAGCTTGACATAAAGCCAAATTAGTATGTTTCTTCAGGGTTTTCTCTGCTCCTACAATGTATCAGTACTTTAGATGCATGAATTCTTGTTACCCTTATAAATTTATGGTTATATTTTCAGGTATTTGACTATGGACCACACAAGGAAATTGCTGTTGTTGCTGGAATCTGATCCAAAGGCTATTTCATTACCTCTCCTGGGAATGTATGTTTGCAAAATACCTCTAAAAAATATCCAGTTTTTGTTGTGAGAATAATTTTTCTGTCACACAACACTTTTAACAAAGCTTCCTGTTGTGGTTTACATACATGACTGTCATAATACATTATAGTTTCTCGCTTTTTTAAAAAAGAATTGCACAACTGCTATGACCTTACCCGTAAACATAAATAATTTATTTTGATTGTTTCGATTTATAGCTGGGTTAGTGGAATTTACAACATTCACCATCCATTTGTGTGGGCTTGCTGTCTACGTTTTGTCCATTCAACTGTTATTCAGCAGCGGTAAGTGAATATGGATGTAACACATTTCAGACTGAGAGACTACGTTGTTAAATCCTACATTACTTGCAAAATGTTTGGGACAATTTTAATTTTGGACAAAAAAGTGTCTGTAGATAAAACCGTCTGAAATTTTTAAGCGTCCAAATTTTAACCGTCCGAAATATTTACAGTACATTATGAAACTTTTATAAGTAACTCTAAAGCTCTTACATGAGATGAAATACTGCTTGAGATAAGTAGCGGCTTGATATAACTTGTGTTATTTTCTCGCCAGTGTATCTGTAAAATCTTGAGGGTGCAGGTAAACTATCATTTTCAAGGAAATGATGCTGTTTTAGTCTACTTTTTGTTTTGCAGGTGTAAACTTGCTTGTTAATTAGCAAAATTTCAGCAGTGTTGGAAATGAGATGAATAGTGTCAGGAAAATCAAATGTCCAAAATTTTAAGTTCCCTCTTAAGTTCCCTTTATAATTTTCAATTTAATTACCATCACTGTGAAAAATACGTTGATTTATAGTGAAAAAAAAAAGAAAACAACAAAAACTAATGTGGTGGAAGGGTCAATCTCATAAAATCATACAGTCATAGTTCCGGTCAGAGGTATTAAAGTGATATATCATGATTTATCATAGAAACACCGGTGAAATACCACGATTTTTCCTTTTACTAATAAATCATATCTTCGTCGCACACAGTGAAGATACTATTTTTATCTTTCACACTGTGAAGATATCGTTCCTTTAACTACACTTAAATTTGTTGATGTATGATCGAAACATCTCTGGATCTTCTTTGGTCATCTTTGGCAATCTTCAGAAATCTTCAGTAATCTTTGGAAAATGTTTGGAACTGTTTGGAAAATGTTAGGAAGCATTCATCTGGCCCTCAGAACAATTTTGGGAAATCTTCGGAAATCTTCGGAAAGTTGTCGGAAATCTTCGGAACAACATCGTCATTAGTATGTTTATATAATAAACAGAATATTACATGCCTGCTTGTGGATACAAATTTTATCTTCTCGTGTTCAATTCAATATCTCACGAGTGAGCGGAGCGAACGAGTGAGATTTCTGAGATATCAAGTTGAACACTCAAAGATAAAATTCGTATCCACGCGCGGGCATGTAACATCCTCTATATATGCAATAATTTTTATATTAATTTTTTCTTCCCCGTAAGTTGCCTTGTCTAAATAAACCTCGAATACACGGATAAACTGAAAAGAGGGAGCCTTCGTTACAAAGTGCAGGGCTGAATTAGAATGGGGGCTTAAAAGAACTAAGGGGCTGGGCTTTATAATAAAAGCTTTTGATGTTAAACACATCGCAAGTCTTTTGATGCTTTGTTCCTCAGGGTGTTTGCACCTCCAAATTCCTTTCTGCTACTTTTGTACTCACCTGTGAGTAGTACACCAGAGTTCTGGGAATGCCGTCAAGATCAGGTAATAACCTCTGGTAATCTAAAATACCAATAAGGTGACAACTTCAGAGTCTCTGACCTTGCTCTCAATTCATTTCCATAAGACAGACACCTGGGATTTAATTTAAAATAATTCCCTACTGATGAGATGTGATGGACTAACATCCCATCGGGGGGGGGGGGGGGGGGAGTAGAAATACTCCTGGTCACTTCATGCTACTGAAACCAGAGATAAGTACTGGCCTGATGGGCCACTAGGCTTGCATGCAGACTTTACATGTACCTTCACCTACTGACGAGATAGCTCAGCAGCCATCTATTTAGGTGTCTGGTCGTAGACTATTTTCCTTGGAGGAATAATCCTTGGGGAAAATATCTCAAGGATCTTCAAAGATTGATTGTGAGGTTCTTTTAAGGATCTTCTAGCACGGATCGTTCAAAGACTTTGGTTAAATTCACCTCAAGTCTAGGAAGATCTTGAAGGATCCTTGAATGATCAGATCCCCATTATTCAAAATCTTTGTATCTTTTGGACAGTTTTTCACCAGGGATAACATTATTAGTCAGAGACTTCAGAGAGACTATAAACTGCATCCCTGCAGAGCAATGTCGTCAGCATGGGACTTTTTGGGTGAAGTTGCCAACATCTTTCTTTCTGAACTCTGAGGAGAAATTTTGGCCCAGTGAGTAAGCATACCCAGTCAAACCGTCACTTTGGTTTTAAGTGTATTTTTTTTCTTATGACAAACAGGAACAATTTAAAGGAAAAACATTTGAGTTCTACAGCTGTTATGAAAACCTGCACTTGGAAAAAGTGAGTAAAAATAATCATAATTACAATCTATGAATTTAAAGTTATTAATTTAGGCCAAACATTGTGGTAACATGTCATCAGAAGCAAAGTTTGGTTTGACCATCTAGAGGAAAAATTTTCTTATACTAGAAGTTCAGTTCAAATAGGTTTCCCTGCCTGTGAAGACCAGTTGTCCTCCTGCTGTAAATGTTAATGAATCCCTTAACACACCCTGTGTTGTCAGACACAACTTTCTTTGCACACTTACATGTATTCTACTAAGAAATCTAGCGTGACTTTGTAAATTATCAATAACATGAGCCTAAAGCAACCCAAGTAGGTTTAAGTATGTATCAAATCAATGATTGATAATCAACTGACCTGTCTTTATTGGTATTTGGTATTGTTACTTTTAGTCACTTGGTCCCAGTTCTTCTGAGCCACTGTGCTTTGAGTTGTTGCCAGCCCCTGAAGGAATGGGAAGGAGTATTTTTGAAAAGGCTGTGGATGTCTGGGAAAAGGAACATAAACAAACAAGGTGAATGAAGAAACAGTTTCATCATATTTATTATCAGGGGAGTGTCAAAAACGTGAAAGCTGATAAGGAGACCCTTGCATTATAAAAATATCCTTGTCTTAAATGAAAGTGTTTACTAGAAAAAACTAAAACAATTATCCGCACATATTGATTTAGTTTCTCATAATATTAAGCCACTTAAGTCATAAGATGATTCTAAGTCCTGATTACTGGCAATCTGTTAAAGGGACACAGTCAGCTGGTGCACAAGCGCATTAGATGCCATTTCATAGCTAATTTGCATATCACAGAGACGAGGTCCATACTGTTTTTAACCAAATTTGATAAAAATAATATCATAGGATGAGCAAAAGTACACTCAAAAACGGGTTTTTCAGTAAACGATTGAAAATCAAGCAAAACACTGCGAAGATTGAAGCAGATTTCTAGATGTACTTTGATTTCAGGTTGAGGTGAACTTTTTTCAAAGCGACAAAACTAGTGTCCAGGTCACGGCGGTCCCGCGGCTGACTGTGTCCCTTTAAGGGAACTCAGTCACAGTTTGCGGATATTGAAAAGTTTAGCCTCAATTTTTCAAATTTGTCGTTTGTAGTCTGTGTTAATCTTCTCCATCCCTAACCATCCTTGTTCCTTTATGGTTTATTATTATCTCTTTGGTGCTTTTCTATCTTATTAAACTGTTATTTTCAGATTTCCTACCATTTAAAGGTAATTTTGTATGTGGCCAAAATAAAAATACCATGACTGAGCACCTTTAAGGCTCTAGAATCCCTGTAAGTACTCAAAGATTTATTTCATATTTCAGTCCAAACATTTTTGCAGTATTCTGCAAGATCTAGTGTTTTCATTCAGGTTGAATCAAGATGGAGTCAATTCTCATCAAAGCCAACTGATGACTTTGTCAAGACAAGGACCCAACGAAGAAGAGCCAAGTCCAGTGCCCAGGCCCTCTCCATCTCCTCATCCTCAAAAGATACAGGTAAGCGAAACAGGCCTTACATTAAGTAAAGATTAACATTTCTTGGTACCAAATTCAGTAAATTCAAGTATCACAAATCCTCTTTAAAACTTCCAGGGGGATTATTTTAGCAAATGAGAGAGATCTGACTCAGCAAAGTACAATTTCCCAGGAATTTACTTTATACAATGTTCAACAAAATATTGTTAAAACCTTGTGCACCACTAGAAAAAAAAGTGAAAATAACTCATCAGAAGTTAACACCACAAATCAGAACCAGATGTTTTTTAAGGTATGGCACTTTAATCATGTTGAATTGCAATGTTTGTGATTCGACAAAAGAGAAATATTGACAGGACTTATTCATAATTAAGGTGGGAGATGCAGTGGCCTAATGGTTAGACCCCTGACTGAGCCCTGGCTAGGGTTGTGTTGTGCCCTTAAGCTGACTCTCTGACTCTCACAGTGCCCTCTTCACCCAAGTTTATGTAGAGGTACAACCGAAATTAATGCTGGGTTGTAAATGTAACCCCTGCAGTGGGCTAGCATCCCACCTGGAGTGAGTAGGAATATTCAGTTAGGTAATGGTACACTTGCACCAATATAAACTTTGTTGTTAGAGGGGTAGTAATTTTTTTTTATAAGAACAACAGATTACAGTGAAGCAGATTTAAGCAAATATACTAATTAGGTATCTGTATTCTTTCTTTAGGAGTTTGTGTTACCAGAAGTAACAGAGACTTCATTTTCACTCAGCTTTGATGAACAAGTTTCAGCAGAACACTCAGAAGAGGGGTATACAAATCAGCAGATTCTTCCACATCCAAAACAACACGCACAGCAAACAAAACCTCAGAACCAGCCGAGAAAACAGCAGCAACAAGACCAAGAAAATGATCACGCAAACTTTCAAAAAGAGAGCTCTACAGGTTTTGTAAAAGGGAAGGAATGGTTAAACCAAGTTAGGAAAGGTAGAGCTCCGCCGAATTCACCATCAAGGGAGCCTCTCAAACAAATTTTACCTCCAAATCAAACTCACACCAGGGTGAAGAGTCAAAAACAGACTCATTTACCTCAAAAATCTCACCAAGTGCAAAGAACTGTTGAAGTTCCTAATCGGAGAAGAGCTAGCCCTGGTCACACTGTGCAAGGGAGATCACAAGCGACTGTTTCAGGTCACAGTACTGCTCAATCCAAAGGAAATGGATTTCAGACATCTGTAAAAGGACCTAGTGCATTTTGTGGAAATGGCTCGGGAAATGATGAGCAAAAACAGAAAATGTCAAATCCAATGGTGAGACCTTCACCCCAAGGCTCTGAAGGTGTGGATAGTAGAGTATTTCAGAATCTGCCAAGACAACAGATGATCTCGTCAAAGCAGCACAGTGAAGAAAATAGAGGACAACAGGTTGAGCAGCAGCAGCTTGTCAGACTGATGGATGATAATAGCTTTCCTCCACAAGGAAACCAAGTAGAAAAGCCTTTCCTAGAGACCGTTTTTGAAGAGGATTCAGCAGATGGAACTTTAAACAAAACCATGAGTGAAACAGAACTGGAACTTCAAATCACTGCAACAAGTCCACTCAGGAGTATAGGTAAAACAGACCGTGTATCTCATGGCAGTACAGCTGGTGTGAGCATGGATCAGGATGGACAAATGCTACAGGGATATGTCCAAACACACAGAAGAACTGAAATCAGGGATAAAACATCTTCTTGTCCTACGGACAATGAAGAACATCATGGTAAAAAGGAGAGACTTCACAACACTGCAGGTGTTATATTGCATGGCAGTGCACAACAGCAGACTAATGAAAATGAGAGAGAACAACCAAAAACCAGGGAAGGAAGCAATGTCCTAGTGTACCCAGAAGGAACATTTCAGGGAAATAGGCAAGTTGGAGATGGTGTAATTGCAAAGCTGACTTCAGCAGAAGCACTGACACTTCCAGACCCGTACCAGCTTCTTATTAGGCAAGAGGCTCAGTTAAGAGAGCTTCAAGAACAGGTACTCACAGGAATGATTTTGATGTAAAATGTTGCTTAGAAAATGTTATGCCTTGAATGAGTAATAAATTCACCTAGACCTCATTCCTTTAATTTGCAGATCAAATTGCTGTTGCAACAACAAAATGCACCACCCCTCCCAACACCTAATGCCTTGTTGACACCTCCCAGGACTCCTCACTCTGAAAGTTCCCATGGCAACAATGGATCACCTGATCACTCTCATATTTCCATGGTAACAGCATGTACCAACACTGGTGCTAGTCTGTTACTTGGATCTCCTGTGAAACCCAGCGGCAAGAGGTCAGCTGCTACATCACCAATGAAAGAAAAAGAAATGCATCATAGAGATGGGTTCGTAGAAAGACCACATTTACACTACAGCTACTCAGTACCTAGTAACTAAACTACTGACTGACTGTCCCATAAGTGATAGTAATTGGCCCAAGTGGAGTACAATTCAGGGAGTAATTGTGCGAATAATTTCAAAATTGGACAAGTGCAAAGCCGATTTGAAATTACGAGCACGATTACTCTGAATTGTACGACACGAGGTTCAATTACTAATTAATCATATCTATAACAAATTTGGAATTACAGATGTCTTTTGAGAACTTCTTTTGAGCAAAAACGTCTGTAGTGCATTTCAAACCTGCAGGAAACATTGGAAAGGAAGCCATTAAAGTGCGCGTAATTGATGTACGAATCACGTGGGTATCCAGTCACAAAAAGTTCAAATTGGATACCTGTAATAATTATTGGACACCCACGTGATCGCACGCCAAATACGCGACAAATAGGCGCACGGAGAATCAATCATGATCGATAATTTTGTTATAGATACGATAATAATAACTATAATAATTATAATAATAATGATAATGATAACTTCATTTACGTGTCAAGTGAGATTTAGCATTGCTGCTAGTCCAAATGACTATATGTTTTACTGATTTGCAGACCTATGCATGATTGTTTGCCTGCCTGCCTGCCTCGCCTGCTTGACTGTACAGGGGTTTCATTAATGTTTTCAGCAGAAGGGCAACTGGTTTTTAAAGGCGGGCAAAACTATTTGAACTGAACTTCTTTAGAAGAAAACCTTTCCACTAGATGGTCAAACTAAGCAGGCAAAATCATCTCACAGCCGGTCAATTTGTCTGGTGCCTGGCCTTCGATGAAACCCCCGCTGTATCGTAAACCAACATCAAGTTAATCCAGGTTTAGGGCCAACTAGAACTTGAGTTTTTTTAAACTTAAAATAATTATTGCTCATCCTTTTGTTTTGTCCTTCATTTCTCTTAATCTCAAACTATAATGCTGCAACACGAATAAACAATTGCTAACTTTAATCTTGGAGTAGGGGAATCCTTGTTTACAATATTTGCCTCATTAGCATAAGCAAGTTCTGAATATTGAAAGGTCATAGTACAATTAACTCCACCAGTGAATATCAGCCTGATGTATGGAATACTTTTTGTACAACACAGGTTCAAAAACTCAAAATTTTACAAAGAAGTATGAGCTCATTAGCACTTTTCCCACCCAGAAATTTTGTAGGTTTTGAAAGACAATATCTCCTTGAATATTACACCCAAAGAGCTAAAAATTTCATCATGTATTAAGTTTCACTAGCTCTTTAGTTGCCTGGAGTCAATTCATATCTAACAGGTTTCCTTCTGTATGCAAAGTCGTATGCAAATGAGCAAAACTGTAAACAGTGGCGTCAGCATGAATCCTCCTATACCATGAATCATAATGTAAAGAGGCAACCCTGATACCTGGTCTTAACTAGCAATGCAAGCTTTAGAATTGCCATAGCACAAGATTCCATGCAACAAGAAACAAACAAATGACAAAACAAAAACAAAAACAAAAGTGAAGCACAGTTTCTTTTTCTTGTTGTTTAGAGAGAACGCTTTGCTTATTTGTATACTAGTCTTCTAATGAAAATAATGGTTATACATGTAGTGATGCCAAACAAATGGGGCATGAATTGTTGTTTTCTGGTAGTTAAATACAAAACTGAAAAACTACATTTTAGGTTGCTTTCTCTCACTTTGTCAACATTTGCATGTCAGGTCTTTGTCAACCTCAAGTGGGCTGGCCAGTGAGATGTCCACCCCAGAAGCAAGCGAAATGAACTCAAAACAGTCACAAAGGTCCAACTTAACTGTCAATCCTGATGAATTAGCCAATCAAGTGCTAGAAATTGATGATCCAAGTCAAACACTGACTTCCTCTTTACATGCTGTTGACATTCCAAGCTTTGTTGATAGTCAGTCTGGTGTGACTAGTCCTAGTCCAAATGAGAAAACCGAACGACGAAGCATGGAAACAAGTTTTACCAGTCCTGTATTAGGTATGGTGAATGATGTAATACATATGTCAAACATGAAAGACCGTGCAATTCATCAATAACTGATAAATTATTATGAGTTTGTAAAAGGCAGACGGTTGCCACTGGAAATGGAGCCAGTTGCCCATGACAGCAACTGATTTTCACATTAAATCCTGGTGACCAAACTTTTGTTGCGCCTTATATTACACAACTGAAAATTGTAGTAATAAGCTGTTGACTTCACATAAGCCCACTTCACAGAATGATGTAAAATACTGTATCCTAAAGGGAAACTGACTCTTAGTTTATACTGCACTTCAGGTTTAAAATGTTTCTTATAAATAAGGACGAAAATATCTTTAACCAAAAATTGAACTTTTCCGTAACTCAGGAGAGAGTGCAAGTATTCTTATGGAACAGAGACAAAATGGATCTGGATCACATTCAACAGACAGGGAGGATACAAGAGAAGATGAAAGCAAAGGAAGAAAATCCAATCATGTCAACATGTTACAAAGAAATGAACGTCAGTTCTATGACAACTTGCTGGTAACTATGTACTGCAAACCTTTGAATTTAGTTGTTTTTTTTTTGCCTAAAGGCCTGACTTAATGCCTTTACTTCGTCTGCCAAATGAAATTCCATTGGGAAAGTGATATATAAAATACTGGTCTGACAGAAAAATCCACTTATCTCAATTTTGCATGAAAATATGGTATCGAGATTCAGTATGCAGAGGAAGTACAGGCTATATAAACAACAGTCTCCGATTGATGGGAAAATATGCTTGGATATTTGTCTGCAAACATTGCCTGTTCCTGAGGAGTGTACAGTTTTCCAAGAGTGACACTTGAGGAGAACTGTGAACTTTAAGGAACAGATAATGTCCAAGGACAAATATCCTAGCATACTTTCATACCAAATGGAGGCTATTGTGTTTATTATCCTTGACATATTAACTTTTTTGCAACATCTGCAGATTTTAAAATTGGGGAATATCACTCAGATATCCCCAAGTTTTAGCTGGTGCGTATTCAGTCACATGACACATGCACCCTGGCCAAAATATTTGATGGACTATAAGTAAAAACATAAAGCACAAAACACTAATTATTGCTGACCTCTTGAACTGTTTCTAGGACCAAGTCAAAACTATTCTTGATCACCAAGTTCAAGAAAACCATTCTTTGCAAGAACCTTCACAGAAATCGGATCCAACCGAACCTGCCACACCCCATTATGCAACAAGAGAAGAAGTTGTTATGGCAACAATGAAAGAGTTAGAAAAGATGAAAGCTACAGCTATAGAAACTGGAGAAGAAACTGCAAAGTAAGTGCTACCATAATCTCCTTTGCATAAATTGTTTGCATCATCAGTTGTGCAACACTTCTTCCAACTAATAAGGAAAAGCATTGCATAACGACCCAAACAACAGCTGCAAAGAACAGTAGTTCTCACAACAGCAAGTCATTATCACAGCCATACACCGATACTAAAAATGTTTTTAACCTCTGACCAATAAGTGGACCATTTCCCAAAACATTTTTCAGCAGGGCTGTCAATAAGGGCCATAACCAGTTACACCTGCAATGGCCAAGTATTTTTTATGGGCCCTTGACGTTACAGGTGAACTGGACTAAAGTTGATACGTTGTTCACTCAAAGGGTAGCAAGTTTTTTATGGATGTGAAACTAAAGGTTACAGTTTACTCAAAACTTAATGACAGCCCTGTTCAGGTTCCAAGATTTTCTCTTACATGTGGTTTAACTAAAACCCACAGCAAAATGGTCCTTGTTTGTAATACTTAATCTCTTTGTCTTTGTGTTTCAGGACACCTGTCAGCACTCTCATTAGGCAATGGCCACTTCAAAGATCGGCATCTTTGAGCTTTATCCCAGATCATCCCCGCATCAATTACCTGTCACTCACCACGGACGATACTCTAGATGAAGTGTTCAATGAAGCAGATCTCAAATACCTCAACGACAATCAGCTGCAAGAACTTCAACGAATCAGCAAACCCCACAAACACCACAGCTGTGACAGAGTTGTAACATTTCACGATTCAATGTCTCATTCTGCTGTGGACTATACTTGGAACAACTTATCCATGGCAACTAAGGATTACTTAGGAAAATATTCCTTAGCACCAAAACATTCTGGAAATTCTGACGACAAGCATGGTGAACAAATTGGTGCTACGACAGCCAGGAAAAAGGAAGACTTTAGTAATGCGAGGACAGGGCTCCACACCTCTGTGAAATCTCAAGGGTGCAAAGCTCCACCCCCAACTCCCGAGCCCACCAACAAAGATGATAAGTCACAGATTTTAGACATTACAAGACTGAAGAAGCTTCCTAAGTTGATTTGATGGCCATTTTTTGAAAGTAATATTTTGTTGTAGCCAATAATAATATTATTCTTTAAGGTTGGCATGAATCAGGGGACACGTCCCTTGAAATGTTTACAGAAGTGTGTATGGAACTGGTTGCATCGACAGGTGCACAAAAAGTTAACACAAAGGAAAACCACAACTTAGAGGGGACAAGTCCTTTAGGACATCCCATTTGCATGTGCTGACCTTTAGACTTGGAAAACTTGTTGATATGTTTGTAGCTTGATTATCTAGAATAGTTTGCTAGGATATAGTTTACATAAACAGCCTGGATAATCAAAACAGAAACAGTAATATATTATTTGCCTTTCTAATAAGTCTCATCTTAAACAAATGTCAGATCCATTGTGTATCATAATGAGTCAAATTATGCTTGACATCACTACAAGAGCCATCATGTTACAGCAAATAAGAAACAAAAATATGTCTTCATAGGATCATGTTGATGCAATTTTCTTAAAAACATAACTTGTAAGGCTCCATCCACACTATGCCAGAGAAATTTGAAAATGGAGGTCTCACTCTAAAAATGCATCAGATGTTTCTAGTCCACACTACGCCAGAGAAATTTGAAAATGCATCAATCACCGGTAATTGGATTCGTGTTCGAGTATAGCTCGAGCAGGGGAAAATCATAATTATCATAACGTCATTGTTTTCAAAAAGCTTGGTTTTTTTCAATATTTTTTTTCATCCACATTAAAATGCAAAGTTGGCATTTTGAAATTCCTCCGTTTTCAAAGCTCCGTTTTTGTAACAGATCGGTGTAGACGGTAGGCCTTAACCGGAGAAATAAAGCTCTGTTTTAAAATTCCTCTGGCATAGTGTGGACAGGGCCTAATTATAATTTTTCCGGATCAGGAACTGTAATAGATATGAGGGAATCAGAATCTGCTAATGAACTAAAAATGTGAGGGCACAACTATAATGACTAAGAAATTTTAAAAATGCAAATTATTTATTCTATTTCTACATTTTCTGCAAAAATATACAATTTCTTGATGCCATGTAGTTTACTACAAAATATGATCAGTGCCTGTTTAAAAGCAATTCGCATTATTCACTTTCTAGATGACTGGAAATCTGTCACAGTATTTATGAGCTTCTGTGCCAGCTCACTGACTCCATTAAATGGATTATTACAAATTTTCTGAATGCTCTCCATGACTCCACTATCAACAAGAAGAGGAATGTAACGTGGACCTGTTGGAGAGAACACACAAAAAGATTAAAACCAGTTCATCAGGTAGTCCTGTAAACATTACACACTGTTATTTTAATAAAGATCAAATAAAATGATCATGACTACATGCAGAAATGTATCACCTATTCTAGGTGATATGCTTCTGCTACACAGTAATGGCTTGCATGGGTTTACAAACCATGGCCATTGAATACACCTCTACTGCTCTTAGTCTACCACCAGTCACAATGAGAACAGTGCATGGCTATCATGAGATAGATTTTTGCTGTGTAGAACGCAGACTTATTAACAAAAACAGTGAAATGCATGTGAACTCAGCGTGCTAATTAAAATATGTTAAAAACAGTCACATGTTTGGAGAAAAACCCTCTCATCAGAATATTCACAGGGGTTGTCTTTGAAATGTCTGACTTTTTTACAATGTAGTATTAAAGCACTCTGAAAATGCAGTTTGTAAGGAAGCCCTGTGGATCCCACATATTTGCAACAATTATTTAACAGTAGCTGGCAGCTAGGTCAAGTGTAGCAAAACTAAGTAAGGAGTTGAGTAAAGAGGATAACAAGGAGTTTCTAACACTGACCCCAATCCATTCTGAAAATCAGGCCCAATCCTGCATGGGGAATTTTTAGCTGACTGCTCTGGAACAAGAATTCTACACAGTTTTGGTTTAGCTTTTTCACAATATTTGATTTAAATTTATGCCTGGAGGTGTTTACCATTTCTGGAGCACACATGGTGAATTCCCCACAGGGACCACATCTGTACTGCAGGCATGGAACAATGAAGAAGTGGAACAAATGGGTTGAATGACCTGAAAGAAAGCAAATTATACAGATACAAGTTTAAAACATGGCACATAAAAAGGAGTTTCTCACGGCCCACGGCCCGGTTTTGGATGAATTCCCAAGCTGAACATACTACTAGTCGGACTTAAGACCTAATGTGTCTTATGGCATGACAAAGACGGATGGTGACTAACTAGACAATGCATAACTGAGAAGGCTTAACATAACAATATACTATATTGCAGCAAAATGCAGCAAAATTTAATCTTACCTTGTACCTGACCAATGCTCATAAAAATACAAATCCACACAACTTCATGCCTACCTATATGCAACAAGCTCCTCAGCAGGAAATTCCCAGCTTTGTACAGCTTGTTCCTGTTGAAAGAAAAACTATGTCAGAGCAGCAGCAGCATGAATTGATTTGAAATTACAGCTGCATTATCCGTTATTGATATCCTTACAAAGCCAAACTATGTGTAGTAATTTTGTGTGGTCACTTAATAGGGTAAAGACAAAAGGTAAACCCTCATAAGGACATCCTAAAGGTGGCCGCAGGTCTTTATCAGAGGTGGCTGATTAATAGGAGTTCTATTTGCAGTATTTTACTGACGATAATTTCCAGACTTTGGTTACTGGCCATTTAACAAGGGGCGGCTGTACTAGCACAATAAAATTATTACTCCCTGAATTGCACAACATGAGGTGCAGTAAAAGGGCTGTGTTCAAGCCCTGCATTCTGCCTTGAGCTGACTTTGGTATCCTGCTGTTCAACTGTTAAACTACACTACCAACAGTTGGTAACCTGCCAATTAGGGTTCTTAACCATCTTTGACTCAGGGATGCTAATTTAATTCTAATGGTCATTCTGGATTCGGAATCTTGAATTTGCCCATCCATCCCTCTCTCACAAAGAAAATGAGCAGTCCCATTTTCAAATAATTGTTTGCTTACTGATTTGATCATTCCTATTTGATTGCAGCTCAATGTTGTACATGGGTAATGAAATTTCATTATTTATTTTCATTTTAGTTGAACTAGTCAATGCTTATTAATGCTGCTTACTAGCTTAAGAAGCATGTCTTGTTTGGTACAAAGGTGTAATGTTTTTTCTTCTGACCACTCAAGCATAATGTTTGAAAGGATTCCACCACAAAAATAGGACAGCTCAATTTGTCCATCTTCTAAAAGAGACCTGAAGCAGAGGTTTAAAAAAAAGATCAGAAATTTGTACCCTTCCTAGTAACCCAGGGGGAAGGGACTATCTATAATGTCCTTTATAGGGAGGCTCCACCAGAAAGGGGTACCCTTTTCAGGCTTCAAGTATGTAACAGGTTAAGGATTTCACAAGTTGAGGTACATGAAAGGATAGGGAAATCTGAATTGTGAGTCCAACGCAAACATGAACTGAATATAATTTTCTGGTTAACATCTCTTCATGTCCCCTGGTAATATTGCCCATTACCTTCATTCCAAGGGTTTAGAAAAGGGATGCAGCGTTAGTGGGTATGTGAAAGGGTTCCTCCAGATGCCTCCCTGTATAAAACTTTGTAGAGTACCCCCTCCCCCATGTCTTGTAACGTTCAAATAGAGAACATAGCACAATTATTGTCTAAGTGGAATTGTTGACGCTTAAGTGACAGTACAGTTCTGATAACAGTATTGATATCACTGACCATTTGCAATAAATATTATCAGTGAGGATAAGTGCTAACAACTAGATTCCTTGTCTGTGCAAGAATTAGTTAAGTAGACAACTAATAGAAACAAACTGTACCCAAAAAGATCCATGAAGTCATCTGTGATGAGATACAGCCTTAGATTTGGAACCTCGGCAATATTATTCTGCAAGAGGACAGATATTTACAAGATGATCATTGTCTAATCATTTTTTCAGATCGACTTCTGGTTCCCAATAGCCATTTTCACGGTTAACTTTTCTCATTTGCATTACAATATAATCTAATGCAAATGCGATGAAATTATGGGCAATTTTTCTAGTTTGCCCAAAATTGCATCGCATCCACATTGGATTACATTGTCAAGCAAATGAGGAAACTAACCATGAAAAGGGCAATTGAATGCAACTTAAAATTTTAGAGCAGTAGGAGCATTTTGTGTAAATAAATTTTTAGAGAGTAGTGTATCTTGGTAGCTGTAAACAGCGACACTAAAAATAAATATTTTTGGTTGCAAAAGGAGCTAGGGAGATTAGATCACCCCTAACCAAGGAATATTGTTGAATAACAATAGGGGTGATTAATGGTCCTTAGGGTCTTGCAAAATTTTCTCCGAATTTCATGGGACTTGCAGTTCCTGTTTTTTTCTTGGCAGTCACCTCTCACAAAGTGTCACATTACCATTCACCACCACTAACAATGACAGTCTCAGTGATTAAAAATCAAGAAATTTGATTTAAGTGATCTTACCATGCAGCTGTTCACTAAGCCTGTCCTGCCCTCTTCTAACTTACCAGTGTTCCCAAAAGTTTCTTTTTGATAAGAACAATCTGTTCCTGGTTTCCTTCTTTGAACACCTGTGATACAAAAAATTATGTTTAAGTGTATGCAGTAAAAGACTTGGGCAGTGGGATACATTTTTAGCACGTCTAGATCAGGAATTAAGTGGTGACTTGGTAAGGTATTGTTATTTTTTCATGCTCAATTTTTACTGCACTCAAAAGAACCTGTCGAAACCTAACACTTGCCTGAAGAATATTATCTTGTGATGTAGCCCTATCATGGTTGTAGATACAGATACACCTCTCTCCTGTGGGTACGTTTTGGCAAAACAAACTGCACTATTTACTGGATACCAATTTTTCTAGCGAACAGCATTATCCTTCATTACAAGAGCAACAATCAGAAATGTCTCTGAACCTACACTGTCAATTTGAATTTTTGCATCGAATTGCAGACAACTTTCTTGTGGGGTAAATATATATTACAAGCACAAAGAGAGATAATGACAGTACTAGTGTATTCTGGCATAACACTCATGTAAAATGTAAACTGCATTGTAGTTATTTTAAAACACAACACCTTTAATGCTTGTGCCATCATTTGCAGGCCTCCTTTCTGAACAAACAGAAGACATGTGCTTGGTGCTTCATCTGTTTTCAGGACAGTAACAAAATACAAGTTAGTTACAACATTGCACTCCAACCCTAATTTGGAATTGATTTTAAACATATACTAATCAACAGAAATCAGGAAGCTGTCAATTGAACACTTGACGTATTTGGCAACAAACCAGTGACAGTGTGTAAAGTAACAATTTAATTTGCGACTTGTGCAACCAATATGCAAGTATGAGTTTTATTTGGTTTGTTGTACTATTTTGCACTACTAATGAAAACTTTTTGGTGAGGGCACTGAATAAGGCAGTTGGACCAGCATGATCCCTCCAAGAGAAGTAACAGTGTTGTGGCAAAAAAAAGTCACCACTGTGGCTGGCTACTTACATTTAGGCATTACAGGTAGCTGCTTTTGAAGTAATACTGATAGCTTCTTTCACAGTGTTTATAAATACCTATTCATATGCCCACCCATAAAAACTTCAAATTTATGGGAAAGGCTACTCATTCTTAAAGGAATTTTGTAGGTCATGCTCATTACATACCAGTTAAGTTCCATAGCACGCTTAGGGTGACACTTAAAGTAAAATCTGCCTGAAAAATAGTCAATAAACTATTAGCTAAATTGAAACAGAATAAGAACTGCTGCTCATTGAAAACAGGTTAGCAAGGAAAGCTAGTATGGCTTACTTGATTAGCAGCTATCTTGTCTTGAGCAAT
The DNA here is from genome assembly GCF_964199315.1 of Orbicella franksi. NCBI lineage: Eukaryota > Metazoa > Cnidaria > Anthozoa > Scleractinia > Merulinidae > Orbicella > Orbicella franksi. The sequence continues at coordinate 21,095,088 of NC_138158.1, read as the reverse complement.
GTTAAACATAGTCTGCAATCAAAACATTAAATGCAAATGGTAAACAAAGGCTTCTGCAATATGTCAGGTGCAACAAATTTATCATGTATAATAAAAGGCACAATATCTATGTTGACTTTCAAATGTTCTCTAAGTTTTTGAATTTCGTATTATAAAAATAATTGCTTAATGCTTAATGCCAAGGTCAAATCCTGAATTTTCAATATTTGGCATGACAGGTCAAATCTTGAATTTTCAATATTTGACATAACAGGTCATATCTTGAATTTTCAATATTTGGCATAAATGGTCAAATCTTGAATTTTCAATACTTGGCAATGAAGGTCAAATCTTGAATTTTCAATATTTGGCATGCCAGATCAAATCTTAAATTTTCAACATTTGGCATGGCAGGTCAAATCTTGAATTTTCAACATTTGGCAGAACAGGTCAAATCTAGAATTTTCAATATTTGGCATGGCAGGTCAAATGTTGAAGTTTCAATATTTGGTATGGAAGGTCAAATCTTGAATTTACAGTATTGGCATTCTAGGTCAAATCTTGAAGTTTCAATATTTGGCATCCTAGGTCAAATGTTGAATATTCAATATTTGGCTGTCAAGTCACATATTGATCAGTTCTTTTCAATTGTTTGCTTCTACCTTAGGTCAATAACAATTTTAAGAATTAGCTTTGAACTGCCTTAAGTACAGTCCTTACCACAATGTTTCTCTCTGATCCAAGAGAAAGAGTCTCTTCTGTGGAAATCTGTATAGTATAAAAGTAGAAGTTATTTTAAGTGTCAGCTGAACAGGTCATAACACCAGTTCAATATCAAGGGCTAGCGTTTGTAGTAGGTTTATAACTTGCATTCTGTTCGGCTAGTTTCATAAGGTAATTAGTGTACCATGCAATGCCATCATGAACAATGGTAATATCTGGCAAATGCATAAGCTTATAAGAACTTAAGTTAGCATTAACTTTCATATTTACAACAGACTTGCAAAGCATGGATTTTTGGATCTTCCAAGGCTTACCTGCTGATTTCTAATGATTTTGTCATGGAAAACTATTATAATTTTGGAACACTGCTATTCTTTCTATTACATCACCAGCCCTTCCGTGAAATAATACAGACAGTCAGTGCAAATACATTTGAAATAGTACAGATCGAAGTAGTATTGTGTATAATACTTTGCATAACAGTTACCTTTGAAGAGAGGATTGCACAAAGTTTCGTGGCCAGTGCAGTAATATTGTCATCACTTGAAAAATGGCACAGTGCATCCATGGCCTGGCTGCATGCTTCAAAATAGTTAAATGTCTGAAATTAAAAAGAATAATTTTATAACTAAATAACTTGACACAGGCATTCATCAAACACTTTCAAGAAAGATCTTTGAAAACACCGCAAACAGTGAAGTCTAACTTACCGCCTTTTTCAGGATTTGACGTGAGTCCAAAATTATTAAGCAGTTCCTCAGAAGCTTTCATGAGAAAAACAAACAAACTTATCTTTAACGAGTATCCTCATATAACACAGTGGCAGAGACATTTCGCACTGTGAACATAAGACAAAGTTAACATAGTTCTATATTTACCTTGAAATAAAACTGTCCAAAAGCTTCATCTACTCTGGAGTAAAGGCAAATGTTTTAACAGGTAGAGAGGTTTCTTTAGCCTAGTAGTAGTTTAGGTTGCCATTTACCTCCCATTTCCATAGCTGGGAGTGTTTCCACTCCTCCTTGGATGGAATGCTATTTCATAAAATATATTGGCTCCAGGAGAGCAAAGTGAGTACACTAATTATTGGCGACCCTAACTGTTGCACAATACCTTACAATCAAATTGGTTTGAAAATTCGTCACCCTACAAAAATCTAAGTCTATATAAATTTAAAGTAATTGTTTCTCGAGATCAAATGGGAACTAAATTATGTGAGAAAAAAAATACGTTTAATTCTTACATCAGGTTTGTCAGGAAATCTTCTTGTTGCCGTCAAAACTAACCCTGCAATTTTGCTGGAAAAGAATGACAGACACAGATGATAAAAAATGTACATTTAACACATCTACCAGAATTTTAAGTGCTGCTTATGAGTGCTGTCAGATATGAAAGGTGATAAATGTAGAGTTTCTTTGTCACTGGGATCAAGAGCACATGTCCTCTTATCAGAGGTGTCTGCTTCAAAAATAAATCAGATCAGTAGTGGTTAAATTTGTCTCAGTTGCAGCAGATTTGCCAGCGGTGTAATGGTACACCTCCCCCTAGATGATGTACCTTTGGTGTAAGATAAGATTGTTCAAAAGTCTGCATCAGGCCTGTCAAGTGGTCAATACCATGGGAGCTACAGTAACTGCTACTGTTCTGTAGCATTTTAAAAGCAACTTTGAGTATTTCTCCTCTCCACTGAATGGATTGCTAGTCAATCACAGGGTTATCCCTGTACTAAATTTGCCATTACACATATATAGCTCTGCATACACCTGGGTGGAGAGTGCCCAAGGCCAGACCGCTAGATCTGGAGTCCAGCACTAACCATTGGGCCACCATATCCATGACTCAACTCTGTAGAGATTAAATATGTCTGGATTCCAGCCAATGACATGATGGTCCACTTTCATAAAGTAAGATAAACCTGATCAAGTTAGTAAATAAAATCTACTGGCTCTTATTACCTGAGATATGTTGGATGTATATCTTCCTCTGTTGCTCCTCCTCCTCTGATAATGTTAAATACACAAGCTCTGAATAAAAAAAAAAGTCAGTTGAGCATTACTTTAACCTGGAAATGAATCACATAAAATACTCGAGGGTGGCCAGGGTAGGCCAGGAGGGGCAGGGTAGAAAGGGTGGGGACGGTGGTAAGGGTAGGGAAGGTGGCCAGGGTCGTGACAGTGGCAAGGGTGGCCAGGGTGGTGAGGGTAGTGAGGGTGACCAGGATGGCAAACAAACAGGTGTTGAACAAATTAATGAGTTTGACGATAAGTGAATTAGATCTACAATGTAGACGAACTCACGTGGCGGCAATTTGAATGCGCAAATCTTCAGGATGTTTTTCCATTGGTGACAGGACAAGCTATGTAAAATAAACAGAAATTGGACTACGTTGAGAACAGAACACAAAAGAGAATATGTTGAAACCAATATGATTAATGGCTTTACTAGCCATGAGAGGAGCAAGTGGATACCGATCCTGTAGAAGAACAGCCGATTAAAAATTTGAGATGCATGACTAGAGGAACCCATTCAAGCATTCCACTATTCCATAGGCCAGTTGTGATACATTGGACTGAGTGGAATACAATTCAGGGAGTAATTAGGTGAGTAATTTCAAAATCAGAAGAATGTGTACAGTGCAAAGCCGATTTGAAATTACGAGTATGATTACTCTCTGAAGGTCCAATTACTCTCTGAGGTCCAATTATTAATTATTAATAATTGTATCCATAACAAATTTAGAGAGTTAAAAAATATTTTGAGAATTTCTTTCCTGGGAAAAGCCAATAGCACTTTCCATAAGTTTTAAAAACTGTAAGAAATGTTACGAAGTAAGCCATTAAAGCACATGTAATCGATGTGTCAATGGCATAGGTATCCAATTTCAGGTATCCATTACAAAAAGTTGTTAAGAGAACTAATCATGATTGAGAATTTTGTTATAGATACAATTAATCTTAATACACCTTTTGCTGTTCATTTACAGAAAATAAACATTCATTTGTGTCCAAATTTCTTTCTTTATGGTCAATAAACTCTCATTAACACCAATATGACCTTCATTTGTGCGTAAGGAACATTCAAGAATAACATTTACATATGCATTAACATTCAAAATCATCAAAAGAAAAACAATACCTTCATTTGACATTCATTGACTGTAAAGGTATTTTCATTTTGGTCGAAAAAAAATTCGTTGTCGCAAAACGACAATCATTTACACTTTAGGACATTCAGTTTTCAACAAAAGACTTTCAATAACACAATTTGCATGAGAACTAACATTCAATTGCATTATTAGGCAACCATATCCATGAAGGTAACAATCTTTAATGCGGCGAGACAAACATTACAGCCATAATAACATTTATTTTTGAAAGATAGAATATCAAATTGGCTGAACGATTTATCCTTCAATTGTCTCACTATTGAGGCATCGTGGCAAATACGTTTGCATGAAACGAAACCACTGTCCACATTTAGCTGCTGTAATGGTACCAATATTTCGTTGTAGAGCTTGCTACAACAGCTGCGTGCGATAATTTCACAGAGCAATACCCTGGCGTCTTGCTTAGTCTCTTTTGACATCTTCAAAGGTCTTCACTATCCTTTCGCGGTGTTCAAATGGGATTCTATTTCTTCGTGGCATTTCTGAAGAAATCTAACTGTCACTATGACACACGTATACTGTACATGTACTGTAGTGCGCCCTCTGAGTTGTACGCAAAAAGTTTCATAAGTGGCCGAATTTACATATATCTGGAAGGGAGGATTGTGACAATATGTTTTAAAAAAAGTACATATGGTCCCTTGTTCTATAATAAAAATTTGGGGGAAATTGGGCGAGATATCTCTGTTCAAAAGAACTGCGCGAATGAGCGATTGTTTTCTCTTAACGTTTGGTGAAAACACGGTAATGTTTGTCTTACTGCACTAAAGATTGTTACCTTCATGGATATGGTTTCATAATAATGCAATTGATTGTGAGTTCTCATGCAAATTGTGTTATTGAAAGTCTTTTGTTGAAAACTGATTGTCCTAAAGTGTAAATGATTGTCGTTTCGAGACAACGAATTTTATTTCAACCAAAATGAAAATACATTTACAGTCAATGAATGTCAAATGAAGGTATTGTTTATCTTTTGATGATTTTGAATGTTAATACATATGTAAATGTTATTCTTGAACGTTCCTTACGCTCAAATGAAGGTCATATTGGTGTTAATGAGAGTTTATTCACCATAATGAAAGAAATTTGGACACAAATGAATGTTTATTTTCTGTAAATGAACAGCAAAAGGTGTATTTATCTCTTTCACCTGAAGAACTTCTGGTTTTCTTTCTGTCCAGTTCTTACTGATGTGGAAAAATCCACGTAGAGCCTCTACCATGTAGGATGCTCTGTCTGAGTACGCTCGCAGTGATGAAAGAATCTGCTGTTCATTGGCATTACCAGTCACCTAAGATCACACCATAAACTCCAATAAAAGTCCTGCACTTAGTACGGTGGGAGGCATGGTGGCCTCATGGTTAGTGTGCTCCTCGTCAGATCGAGCTGTCCGGGTTCAAGCCCTGGCCGGGGACATTGTGTTGTGTTCTTGGGCAAGACACTTAACTCTCACAGTGCCTCTCTCCACCCAGGTGTATACATGGGTACCGGCGAATTTAATTCCGGGGGAAACCGTGTGATGGACTAGCATCCCATCCAGGGGGAGTAAAAATACTCCTGGTCGCTTCATGCTACAGAAACCGGGATAAGCTCCAGCCTGGTGGGCCACTTAGCTCGTATGCAGACTTTACCTACCTTAGTATGGCTGATATTTGTTAAAGCCTATATTTTTGGGGTTAGGGGCATTTTTTTGAGGCCCAAGGGGAGAAGGGAGAAAGTTTGGCAGGAATTTTCCAAATGAAAACAATTACCTTCCTACAAGAATACAGCATACTAACAAGACAGAAAACGACAAATTAATCACAAGTCTCTGAGTACACTGTACTAATTAACAATTACACACGTAGACCACAAGGGCTATGGGTCAATGGCCCATGAGGTGAGGCCGAATGGGCTATAATGACCCATGGCCCTTGAGGGCAAAGAGTCTAATTCTTTTAGTATCACCCAACTAGTCAGACAGAAAAGGCAATAATAAAGTTAGCAACTGTAAGTTGAAGAAATATTTATTTGGGAATAAAATGAAAGAAAGCGTCATGCTTGATTGCGCCAATTTTGCTACTCAAGGACTATTACTAATAGTCCTCTAGTAGTGTAGCAATTAAAATGCAGGATTTGCATTAGTCCACTAGTTGGGTGATACTAATGTATAGGATAACATTCAAAACAATCTCTCTAATAGAGCACTTGTATCTCTAAGAAATTAATATATGTATCTTTCTCTCAGAGCAAAACCTGAACTTAAAGCTTCTTATTGGGAATTATTGCAAACCCTGAAGATCTTACTACTGGAAGGAATTTTAATTATATCTCCAAGGTTTATTAGGTTTGTGATCTGGGGTGGAGGCTGGGCACTTTCAGAGTGAAAAAAGTTATGACATATTTTGAAAAACGCAAACTAAAAAAATTAAATTGAAAATATATGTTTATTAATTTATGAAGAACACTTTTTCTAGCCTGGACAGTGGAAGGGTCTCATATAGATAACTGACCTACCTCAATACAAGCAGATATACTCTTTATAATTGCATGTGAAGACCACTCTGTCATAAACAGCCCAAGAAACTGGAGTTTAGGGTGGTAACTAAGGAATGAATGTAAAGACTCGTCGCATTCTTTGACATCAAGAAAACCAGAAACATCCAGGTAGACCAAGTCAGGCATCATTTCCTGGTCTGCAAACATTTCTTGCAGATTTATAGCATCTGAAGGCCAAGACATATTTCCTGGGTGTCTGGAAATATCAAGCTTTTGTAAAGATTCAAAGTTCCTAAACTCGACGAGATTTCCCCCGGAAAGGGGCGTGTCATATGCCAGTAATACCTTAAGTTGGCTTCTCAAGTTTCCAAATGAGGCAGGCTCACTTATTACAGTGTTGGAAATGTTTATGCATTCTAAACAATCCAAATGCTGCGATGCTGTAATCATTGCTCTGTCATCCACAGGTGTGTTACTTATGTCTAAGTGTGTCAAGCATTTCAGTGACTGGACAGTAGAAAAGTCCAGGATATTAAAGGGTGTGTTACTCAAATTGAGTTCCCTAACTGTTGATGACATTTCATCGAGCAGTTCAAATAATAACGGTGACGACATCATTGTAGTTCCACTCAAGTCCAACTTTACTATTCTGTGCACACGAAAGAGAAGTTTAAGAATTCTAGCATCAACTTGGCATTTCCTTAGATAGAACTTTTTGATACGACACGTCTCGGGGTCGGTAAATAATGACGCTGTCCTCGTTGTCAGTTTTCCATTGTAGGAAAGGATGTTGATGATATTTTCTGTGAGTTGTTCGTGCAAAAGCAATGGAGACTTGAAGCTGAGACTTTCAAGTGAAAATCCACAAATATCAGTGATATTTTCGTAACACAAATCCTCAAGGTTTGCACAGATATAATTTATGCAAAGTTCCTCAAGAGGGGCTGGTGAAATAGTTCGCATGATTATAACGCGATTTTACGAGTTAGGAAAAAGTTCAAGACAGCGAAGGAAACACAGATAATCGATCCATCGACATCACCTGTGGTTGAATTGGGGTTTGCTGTCCTGCTCTCTCTCGTTAAAATGCTCGTCGTAGAGAAGATAGCGATGAGTAAAATACTTCAAACACAGTGAAGCTATCTGTAACCTAGCTATTTTCGTTTTCACTTTTGCGAACTTTTTCCCTCCACGATGTTTTTGAGCTTGGTAGCCATTCCTCCTGTTCTTTCGCGCTTTTCCGATAGTAATCCGAGCACTTCCGGTATATTATCGATTCCCTACTGTTTGTTTCGAATTTCCGGACCGGCCGTTGACAAATATCGTGGTTGTGTTTACAACTGAAGTAATAAGTTACTAGAATTTTTACTTCTGACATGCAAAGATGTCTTCAAAAAAAGCAAAGTGGAAGAATTCCGTTGAGAAAGCAAGGCGAGTATCACAGGGTTCATCGGCACATTCGACGCGAAAGAGCAGTATTATTGGGGAAGAAACAAGTGCTAATGAGCTGGAAGAGTACCTAGAAACTTTGAAGAAAAAGTCTGGAATCAAATCTCTTTGGAGAGGAGACAGTTTCGATCGAATTGTCCGTGATGAGGAAGACAAAACTCCAGATATTTCAATTTCTAGCATAGAGGATGAAGAATTAGGTAAGATGTCCGAATTTTAAGCTTATAAAGCCGCTTTGATCTCTCGTTCAGTTCTCCGCAGACGTCATCTTCGTTCATTTGGTTCTTTCTACTTTAGCTCTCTTCTTCAGCTTCTGTGTTTGTTCTACAGAATTATTTTAAGACAAAAAACAACAACAAGGTCGTTTATGTAAAGCAATGTTTGAGCAACAAATGGGCTTCTTCACCAAGAAACCAACCTTGTTCCCAGTCTCCAAACAACATTATTTTGATGACATCAGATTGCTGCCAATTAGGCTTAACTGGAAAGAAAAGAAAACTGACTTAGACTGATCCATGATGGTGGGCAATAACAGTGATGAAACAACTAACTGGTAGACATTATTATCCAAAAAGATCCTGTCGTCCAACAAGTCATTGAACTCAAGGTCCATTGCAAGGGGAAATAATAGTAGGTCGTGCATATATTTGACAGTCAATAAATATAAGTTTACTGTCAGATTATTAATTTTGTTCTTTCTAGGTGAAAGGCTTCCATCAAAAAAGGCACATGTTGATGATGATGATGATGATGATTTCAAGGTTAATCTTCAGATGTTCTCGCGATCACCATCACCAACAAACGGTGACTCCTCTGAAAGCTCAATAAACCCAATGAAAGGATTGCAAATGGCTGAATTTGCTTTTAATGAAGAAGAATTATCAGACAATATATTAGCAAATAACAAACTGGATGACAAACTGAAGAGCTTAACTGTTTCTGATAAAGACGTCAGGTCAGTTATCAATGATTTGTCGGAACCTGCTGAAGTATTGACCGAAGATGAAGTGGAGGAGGAGATAGAGGAGGATGTTGCTGAAGAAGGTGTCGCAAATAATAAAAATACTGCAAACAGACATAGGAGCCTTTCAGATGATAATAAATCCCCTCCAAGATCTGTTAGTGACACTGAAAACCACACAAGCAAACACGAAAAAAGTCCTACAAAATCACAAGATTACACAACTGACTTTTCCTCTGGAAGTGAGATTAAAACCCGCAGTGATAGGTCAATTTCTGAGACTTACAGTGAACAAAAAAGTTCAAGGTCATCGAGATCTTCCAGGTCATCTAGAAGTTCAAGGTCATCACAAAGTTCAAGATCTTCACGAAGTTCAAGGTCATCTCAAAGTTCAAGGTCAACCAAAAGGTCAAAATCAAGTGACAGGTCAAGGTCAAGGAGAAGGAATTCTGATTACAGCAGGAGCAAGGTATTGAATTTTTTCATGCCAATGCCACTCAATGGGCCTGTGGTAACAATGCCAACTGGTATATATTAGTTATGCAACGCTTTTGAGTGGTAGACCATGGAATATCCCATGAGCCACTTGTATTTTTCTGGGTAACACACAAGCCTATATATTATATTCTATGGTATACCATGAGAGAGCATTGCATAACCATTTTATACCATGCCATTGAAAATACAGTGGCCAAAACAAACATTGCAACATATGCCTGGTGCATGATGGGAAGGTTGGATGTAATACCATCAAATATACAACAGCATTCCTGTATTCTGATTGGCTGTATTTTCTATGATATGGTATTAAGAATGATAGCTCATTGAGCTGTCTCATAACAGAATTGCTTCTTAGGGCGTGCTTATCATTTGTCACTGAGAGAGAACTGTTTGAGATGACCATTGAACATTGGTAAGAGTCTTTTTTCCAAAATCAACAAATCAACCAAATGAGATGGTGCTTACCATTTAAAATTCAGTTTTCCCTTTTTGTTTTCCAATAATGAGTGAGCGGAAACTAGGAAATTGAGGAAATGGTACCATAAGGAAATTTCTGACATTTTCCTTTCGAAAAAGACTGGAGTACCTACGGATTGATCTGGAAGTTAAGTCTACAATAGATGTGCAAAGTGCTGATTGGTTAAATCGAAATGAACATTGACTCAACCTAGAATGCTAGCAATTCCCCTTTGGTCAGTCCCATTTTAGGCAATTAAGCAAGCATAAAGTTGAGTGGCAAGCAGCATATGCAAAGCCTGCTTATATATACCAGCCTCGAGGCTGGAATGTGATGGGACGCAAGTCCATCTCTGGGTTACCCCCCAGCATACCCATCTATACACCTGGGTGGAGAGAGGCACTGTGTCTTACCCAGGAACACAACACAATATCTCTAGCCAGGGCTTGAACGTGGACCACTTGATCTGGGGTTGAGTGCACTAACCATGAGGCCACTGTGATTTCCAGCAAGCAACATAGCCAAAAGAAAAATAGATTTATCTCCCCTCATACCATCTTGGAACTTTTGCTCATAATTTGTGCTGCTCAACTTTTCACTCACTCACCCCATCTTTTTGTCAGAACACAGACCGTGGTAACAGGTACAGGTGTGACGTCGGAGTCCAAACAGCACCTTCAACTGAACAGTTTACCATACCACCAGGTAACCATGTAGCAACATTTGATTTATTTACAATTCCACCAAGCTAACATAGCAACAGTTTCCACATCATCAGGTGACCATAGTAACAGTTCACAGTACCACCAGGTGACCATGGAAATGGTTTACCATACTGCCAGGCAACCATAGTGATACAAAGTTTACATGTAAATATTACAATTTAAGTTTTCCATTCAACATGGTAACCATAGTGATAGTTTGCCATAGCACCTGGTAACCATGGTAATAGATTGATCAACTGACTGACCAATTGGTTGATTTCCTCAGGCCTTGGTGTTGGCATGGCAACAAGTGGCCCACGACTCGGGATGCAGTATGTTGACCCTTCACCTATAGCAACACACATAGTATCACCAGAAGCCATGGAAGGTGAGTTGGCATGCTGTTTTCATTACCATGGTTTTTAGAGGGGAATATGTATCTATTTCATGCACCACAAAGTTCTTTGTTGCATGTCTTTGTTTGTGTTTTTGGCCTTGGCTGTGCACCGTTGTGTGTTCGCATCTGTGTGAGGAACTAACCAATAAAAACGTTTTGGTTACATAATTCATGCATAGTGTATCAGCGTAAAATAAAGATTTGGGCACGGTCGTGGACCTTGCAGCATAAATCTTTTCATCTCTGTTTCCTTTGAAGTTTTGCAAGCTTCAGAACCATTCTCCTCTATTTACTATGCTTGCACCAGTTAGCTACTGCCTTGGGCACTCTTGAAAGCTTGGTAACAGGGGTAAAAATTAAAAGAAGTAATCTTATTTTATCCATGTCGCGTCTCTGATTGGTTGGTTTGACGCTGCACGGATCTGCGCAACCTCGTTCCCAGGTTCTCTGTCCTTGTCAACGACAAGAGAGGCAGAGGGGAGAGAACGTGGGAGCGAGGTTGGGATCTGCGTTGAGCTACATCATCACTAGTGGAAATTTTTATCGCGCTAAAGTTGCATAAGTAGTGACCTTATGGAAGAAGCGGTACAAGTTTACAAAGCGATACAAGTAAATTCCGAAAGATGTGACTCCCGGAAAGTTGCGACTCTCCGATTATAGCAATAGGAAAGAGCTTCTATTGCCGAAATTGAGTAGGGAACTATACGGTGTCCTTAGTTTTTTAAAAATTCTAAATGTTGAGGAAGGTTGTTGTTATTCATCGTGGTAGATGCAATAATAAAGTGTATTATCGTTCGTCACACGATGTAGTCACTTTAAATGTAGATCGCGACGTTTCGATCGGCGTCGACAAAACCTGGATCGGACCGGATCGGATCGGATCACGGACCGGATTACGGATCGGATCACGGAAAAAAAAAAAAAAAGTTTTAAAGAAAAAAAATCAAAAACAACCCCTAAATAAAAAATAAAAGTGGAAAACTAAAATATGTTTAATGAAAATAAGAATCCCGAATTTGACGCAATGACATGTTAATTACAGAGAATGACAAGAGGTCATTTAAAAAGCCACATAAGCGCCTAATTTACGACGAATTTAAATTGTAATGAACAGGCAGATGTAGTTATATTTGAACGTTAGTTGGCTCGAAGCTTGCGTGAACCTCCCATTCTCGTTTTTGAAATTGTTATCAGTGGCTAATTCTCGGCTACATTTTCGTGTCAGATGTGAGCGTTACAGTTGGCGTTACAGCTAATGAGAAAACTTACGTGCGAAAGCTTAAGGACATGACTTGTTTTGAACGAGCTACGTCACGATTTGCACATCTTGAAAAAACTAGCCTAGTTTTTCAAGTTCGTCATTTGCAATCCCCGTTAATCTTTGCCATCCTTAACGATCCTCATTCCGTTTTGATTTGTTCTTGCCTCTTAAGTGTTTTCTATCCTAGAGCACGGTCATTTTAAGGTTTTATTCTATTTAAAGGCAACTCTTTACGACCCTAAAAATAACTCTAAAAATCGTCACGTAACTCCTAAAATGTTGTTTTTTCTCGGGTTGCGTTATCGTTCACACTATCGATGTTATTCCTAGAATATTTTTGTAAAACAGCTATATTTCCCTTGAAATACAAATGGTTTGTTTCGTTTTATTCCAGTGCGAAATATCGTATTCCAAACTCACATCTTGTAAAAGTATAGACTTGTCTCAAAAACGGAAATTGTTTGAAATCATCAAGTGTTTAATGTTTTAGTGTTTTTAGTTTTTGTTTCTATTCATACGTTCGTCCTATTATTACCATACTGACTCGTTTTATGACAGTTTACCTTTGATGCAAGTGAATACACGAAATATCATTTATCTGAACTGCGGAGAAAAATGTGAAGACATGATTGATCATCGCAATCAAAACGCAACAGCCTGAAAAAAATTCATCTGTGACTAGCTCCCAGTTGGCTTGATATTATAAAAGAATAAAGGAATATCACACCTGAATTAAATAAAACGTTCTGCTCACAGTAGTCACTCAAGTGCAATTTGCTCAACAAAATTTTGAATTTTTGCCTTGATCCGATCCGTGATCCGATCCGTGATCCGGTCCGGTCCGGTCCGGTCCGATCCTGGTTTTGTCGACGCCGCGTTTCGACTGCTTACTGCTAGTCTTCTTCAGGCGATAAGGTCGACTGATTGCACGGTATCATTTATATCACAAAGGTCAGCTGTGATTGGTGCATTTCGATCCTCCTATTGTTCCATTGTTCCGACGAGTAACTGTTCCCTCAGTGGTCAGCTGAGGGGAACAGGTCAGGGAACTGACCGTGCAATCAGTCGACCGTATCGCCTGAAGCAGTAAGCAGTCGAAACGTCGCGATCTACATCTAAAGTGACTACATCGTGTGACAAACGATAATACACTTTATTATTCTAAATGTTGTTTCTGCTGTTCATTATCAGCTATGACAGCGTATAATCCTGCTATAGTGGCGTTAAATAACATGTTACGAGAACAAATCCGACTAGTGGAGCAGTTTGTGGAGATCAATCAAAGAATGTACGAGTCGTACTCCGCTGGAGTCAACGGTAGCTACCGATACACGACACTCGAGGACACGCAACAGGTAAGAGTCAAACACCCACGCAGAAAAAAATTTGCGCGCGACTGTTCATGTGTGGAAAAAGGGAATATGGAGTTTTCTAAGTTTTCACCTTTTAAAAAAAAAAAAGGATGCAAATTGTTCGCAACGTGTCAAACTGCCGTATGTTTCCTAGCTCTAGCAAGTGAGAATACTGTTGGTTTAGCTGATGCCTGTAAGACCACACTCAGTGGCGGATCTAGGGGAGGGGCTCGGGCCCTTATTTTGGGTTAAAAAAAATCGCAGGAGGAAGAAAAGCCGGCAGGGCAGGAAACACCCCGCTCCCACACCCCCCTTCTTAGCTCAAGGTCTTGATCCGCCACTAACACTAACACGTTTTCGTATGAAAACATATAAATAATAATAATAATAGCGGAGCTCCGGCGGTCCGAAGGGCAGCCAAGCGGAGCCCCATACTCATACAGGAAAGAAAAGGAAACCCATGAGTTAATTTTCTCATTGTTATCATGGCTAGCGGTATTGCTCGTGGGCGCGTACGCACGACGGCGACGACGACGACGGAGTCGCGCAACATGGCGGCCATACTCCAAATAATAGGAGGACAGAGACATGTAGCCTTGGTTTACCGTGTACCTTTTTGATATTGGACATCCATATAAAGATCAATTGACACCTGTCAAAACAAGGTACCTGCTGACCAGTATCACGTAACCATATCGCGGGCTCAAGTTCACAGCTCATTGAAGTCACCTGGTTTTTTTTTAGTTGACCGCTGACCAAGTGCTGGTTTTCGATTAGATCGCGGGCTCACGTCCTGTTAACGTGTTGAAAACAGGGCAGGATTGTTTGGAAGCTGGTTAACGCTAACCCAGGATTAAAAGTTAATCGAATTATAACTTTTTTTCTATACAAATGTTGTTTTGCTGCTTTGTTTTGTGTATATGGTGCTTATTAAAGCTCAAAACAGAAGGTCAAACAATATACAGAAAACCTCACCGCAAAGTTACACGAAATCGGAATTCTACCTTTTCATGGGTTAGCTTAATCGGGCTCTGAACAACTCGGCCCAGGAGCTACGCTTTTAGGCTGGCCTAAATCTATATATTAGACTTTATTTATACTGATAAAAGGAAAATCGGTCAGTCAATCAACGAAGGTTGATTAACTGGTATTACTCGGTGACCAGAAAACATACTTTTTGATGCGTTTTCGCCTATCCCCACTAAAACGACAAACGCGGATGAACACAGAGGCTTTGGTGTGGACGATTGGCGAAAACGAATAAAAAAGTATGCGTTTTCATGCGAAAACGCATTAGTGTGGTCAGGTGAAAACAAACCTAAAACGCTAGTGTGGGCGAAAATATTTTGCTTCGTTTTCGTTGAGACGAAAACGGATACTTTTAAAAACGCATTAGAGTGGTCGGGGCCTTGAATGCAAGAAACACGGTTCTTATGTAAAAATGTACTTAAGTGTTTACATCCTGTATATGTAAGAACGTGTGATTTTATTTTTCTTCAATATCGTAGTCTGCATGTTTTGTTTTTCTTTCCGCAGTTTATAAGGAGGAATCGACCAAAAACTATTTCCTACGAAGAAGCTCTGGAGCAAGTGAAACAAGAACAGAGATAACAAATGAGCAAAGAAAGTTATTTACATTGCAGTGAAACAGCTCTTAAGAAGAGATTCCTTTCGTTATGGCCACAAGAAGATTGTTTCTAAAGAACAGGATGTTGCAGAATGGGCTTGAAAAGAGAAGATGAATTTGAAACAGACTGTTTCGTGGAAACGGAGAGGAAAAGAGAGAGGGTTGCTAAAACTGTCTTGTTTATGAAAAGCGTGAATTTTGAGGGTGAATTTTCATTGTCATTATTAATTTTCACCACGTTATGTCTACGTATTCTACTGCAGAATACAAATTGACATTGGGAGGAGGAAACATTTTTGGTTTTCGTCACGTTTGTTGAACTATTTTCGATAGTGTTTTTAATATGGAAAGACTTGTTCATCTCTTGAGTGAACCAGATTCTGAACAGGCCTCACTGCGAAAAGGCTGTGTTCAAAAATGACATTAAAATGTGTTCTTAAATGACATTTTCTCATCCAATTCCATTCATTTTATTTTAGCTTGCTGTTTTTGTCAAACAGTAAGTGTTTACTCAATGGAGTACGTTCGCGATATTGTAATTTGACATTTATTTTGACACGGCGATGCTTTGCGATTTTCGATTTTCGATTTTCTAATTTCAATCCTACAAACCAAAGGAAAGCGAGTTGATTTAATAACAAAACTGATTTTGTTTTGCTTTAGAGGATCAAAGATGGACTGACATAGGTTTCAATGGAAGGACAGTTCAAAATTCATAAAGAAATAACCTCAGTTGCGGCATTTTAATAGATTAAAGAGTTTCCGTTTGTTGAAATATGTTTGCATTTACTCTGTTTTCACGAGAACTAATTATTGCATCTTTTATCGATGTTATGAAAATTTCCAGCGCTTATTAATCAACGATTTTTTTTTCCTGAACTTTGGAAAGTTTAGCTTTGCTTTTGAGTGGACACAAAGCGAATTTTCAAAGGCAGGATTCTTGATGTAGAGGCTGGGCGTTAGCTCTAAATTGTGGATATAATTTACAATTCAACATTCAAAGTTTTTCTGTATTGAAAAATTGTTGATAATACTCACACAAACACTGTCTATATTTCACATTAGTGATAATTTTGTTTTGCACATTCACAAGACTTCTTTGTTTCTCAGGACATAATAAACTTTTGTCTCTATTTAAAGAAATAAATCCCCTCTAAACAAACGAAATAAAAGAATTATGGAGGAGTATTGATGGCACATTTTAAACAATGATAATGGAGGTGTGAATCTACATTTGCACGTTGCTTAAAGTAATTATTTGCCAAGGTCGCTATAACGACTACTGAAAACAAACTCTGGCGACCTCTGAAAGATCAGAATTTAAATTCAAACTACGGGAGGGCATCTACTGTCGACGTTTGCTTATCAAAACAAAATTGAGACAGCCTTTGTCTTGCATTTTGTTGGGTTTATTGATCTGATATCGACGAAATTACACAGATAAGAAGCAAAAATGAGCACAGAGATAATCAAATCGGACGTGGAGACGCCGAAGGATAGTAAAGTGGACAAGGCAGCGAAGAATTTAAAACCAACCAAAGGAAAAGAGCTCAATCCTGGCGGAGCAAACAGAACCCGACCACCTAGCACCGCATCCATAACACAGTCAATGGCGACATCATTTTCTAGACAAGATGGACGACGAGGACCCGAGGTAGCGATGGAAAACACTTTCAAAATGACACCCGATAGAAAGTTCCCAGAAGGCGACGTCCGTTCGATACTGAAGGAAATTTTAACGGAGAGATTAACGGCAGCCAAATACGATGCCGACCAGTGCAGACAGCTATCAAAGTCGATATCGGACACAGTGAAAAACCGAGTGAAGGATTTGAACATTCATCGCTACAAAATCATTTGTCTGGTGCATATTGGTCAGCTGGGGAATCAAGCGATGCGAATTGGAAGCAGATGTCTCTGGGATACGAGCCATGACACTTTCGCTTCGTTCGAGTTCAAAAACTCATCTCTGTTTGCTTCAGCAACTGTGTACGGAGTTTATTTTGAATAACATACTGTGATCTGTTTCACTCTCAATTATTGATTCACACTGATTCATTTACAGCTCTAAATATAGAATTCTTCGCTAGTTTCTTGTACAATCACAAGTTACGACCATAAATCTGTAGTGTGTTAATTAAATGTACGACCGGTTGAAATAATTTATATATTTAAGATTTGAACGTTAAAATAGTTGCGTCGAAAGCGTACTTACTAAATTTTTAATATATAATTAGTGAATTGTTTGTTTGATTAGAAATAAAACAATTCAAATGATCTCATTAGTAATTGATTAGTTTATCTCATTCCAGCAAGGACTCGTTAAGTATATAATATCGACACCTTTTTCAACCACTTCGGAGATTTCTTAACTCTCCTGCCGGCATAAAACCACCCATAGCGTTCATACGATCTTTCTAAATACAAATATTAGCTGCCCGGGCAGAGATTTGCCGATAATCTTGCATCGGTTCGCTCGAAGGGGGGATGGCAGCTCCACTTAGAAACCACTAGCTACTCGGAGGGTTCAAATCCCGCGTCTCGCTACTAATTTTGTCTCAATCCCGCCACCCCGCGCACTCAGAACGTCTATCCCGATCCCGCCTGGTTAGAGTCGCAGTTCTCCGCGTAACGTTATTTTCTGTTTTTCATCCCGCATCCCGCCATCAATTTTGAAACAACCCCGCATCCCGCTACTGCCAAAGTATTGTCTATCCTGCATCCCTTCGTTAAAATTTCTGTCATACCGAATCCCGCCTCCCATTTCATTCATCCCGCATCCCGCCAAACCTATGTTTATTTCGTGTCCCCAAATTAGTATGGGAGTTTTCCAGGCTACAAGGCAGTCTCAGACAACCTACTTTTAATTTCCCGGGGGAGCATGCCCCCCCTGAACCCCTAGAGGCTCGCGCCTCCGGCGCTCGTTTCGACCGTCTCCTCGTTGGATCGCACCCTCCCGCAAAAAGACCTGCTTACGGGCCTGCTATCTACCCTCTAATCTAAGAGCTGCCAAGAGAGCTTGTGCGCAGGTTACGAAATCGTGATCTTGTACAAGAAAAGACGACAAACAACTTCAGTGAATACACTTAAAAATATCTCGTCGCAAAAGCTTTTGCTAATGGAATTTGAGGAATTGATTACATGTATACGTTGCAAAGTATTTCACGTTTTCAAACTGTAATTCGTGGCGTTCCTGTGACAGCAATTGTTTCTTCTCAAATCTTTATGGCAAAGAGCTTAGAAAGTTCAAGTGTAGTGTATCAAGAAGTTTCTCCACCAACATAAATTAATATTGTGAAATTCACCGAATAGAGTTACTTTCTTTGATTTTATTCGTTCTTCTCTTTCCTTAAAATAGTTTTTGGAGGGAATTGCCTTCAGTTACAACTTCATTACAACTTCGCGTCAAACATGAAAAATAAGAGCATTCAGTCTCTCCTCGTAAATTAGACGTTCCTATAAAAAAGTGTATATGTTGTCTTCGACATTTTCATCGGTCAAACTAGTCCAGAAAATAAAACTCTACAGCAATGCTGCGCCACACATTTCAAGAAAATGCTGCCCGTGGCCGTACTCAGTTTCTAAAGGGCTCCTGTGATTTGCTGTACGCTCTTTTGCAAAATCTAAGCACTGTTGTCGATTTTTCTGTTCTAGCTGTCTTTAAGCTTCCTAAAATCATTCTTAAAATAGATTACGATGCCCAAGCAGTTCTGTGAAGTCTTGAAGTCAAATACCATGCCATTGATCTTAAACTTTTTCCGATGAAAACGTGATTTATACGAGCTACGAATTTCCTGCTATTCAATACCGTCAAATAACACCAGGATCCGGCTCATTCTCCATATGAGCAAGTCCTCTCCTGGGGCGACTTCCACTCCCAGCAACTACACAACGCTTACGCAGACAAAAATACCACAAGGCTGTGACGAATATCACCACGAGAAGCGTGACAAACACTCCCAGGAAAAAGCCACCAGTCCCGGATACTTTGGGCTCTCTTACAGTGGGGCACTCGGATGCTGTGACTTGGCAGCGTGACAATTGGGTATTGCCACATGCGTGACACCATGATTCAATGTCACGCACCGCAAGCGAGTTTACAAGTTTAACAAACTGATCTAGAGAGCATGGGTCTTTGCATTCGGGAATGCTGTATTTTGTCAACGGTTCCTGGTAATGCAAACAAAAAAAAAATCCTAACATGAATTACATGGTTTTACATTGTACAATTGTCATGTGTCGTTCAGCAGGGTTATTTGGGTGGTAATGGAACTTACTCTTGTAAGAGGAAGGGGAGAAGCGATGTGCGACACTCAGATGGCATCTGCCAAATAGGTCAACCATTTATGAGACATCCTGGGGGGGGGCAGTACTCCCCATTAACGGCTTATACGGGGAGGCTCCGCCCAAAGGGGGTACCTTTTTGAGGGTTCAAGTATATACACAATTGAAAAGGGTAGGAATTTCACAAGTTGAGGTATATGAAAGGGTAGGGCAATCTGCCATTTAGGTATAATGTAAATTGAAACTGAAAAATAATATTTGTTCTTCGGTTAACATTTCTTCTGGTAATGCTTGACATTCTCCTGTAGTATTGTTAATTAACTTCATTCCAAGGGTTTAGAAATGGAAGCAGTGTTCTAAAGTAGGTATGTGAAGAAAGGGGTAACTATTTTAAAAGGTATAAGAAATGAGTACCTTTTCTGTCAACGTGGTATACAAAAGTGTAAGGGGTTGGACATCGGGTGTAGCCTTCCTGTACCAAACTTTGTAGAGTACCCCCCTCCCCCCAAAAAAAGAAATAAGGTAGGGAGGGAAAAATGAAAAGCTGCTGCTCAACTGTAAAGGAAGGAGAATATTTGAAATAATGGGAATATGAAATATGAGATGTGGAAGCCTAATGAATAGTTCACTCTACTAAACTGATGGTCAAGACTTAATAACCACCTGGTGGGAAGAAAACACATCTACAGTCAAAACATGAAAGTAGTTGAAATCTTCAACCAAATTCATGGGAAAATGTCTGAAAATAGTAGCTTCCACACTTACCTCTAAACCATTCTTGAAAGAAAACTGAACAACAAACTTGCCATTGTTAGAATCATGTAGTAATTCTAAGAAAACTAAGGAAGCATAATATGGTATTCTTCTCAAAGGACTGTCAGACATTTTGTTTACACCAAGTGCAGAAAACAGAGAAAACATTGTTGGATAATGGGCAGAGTAATACAGCAGCTGAAAAACAAGACAGAAGGAAATGGGATCAGTAGTATTATGGACGATCATTGCCAAGACACCAGCAGACATCAATGGATACACTATAAATCATCTGAAACTTGAGTGATACTCGATAGTGCAGCAGATCAAAGAGATATGAAGTGTGCAAATGACAAAAGAACTTTGATGCATCGATCACTGTTTCGCACTTTGACAAATGTTTGTTTCCAAATGAAATTAATTTCCTTTATGCCTTGTGGTGTGTTGTTAGCAAGCCAGAATCCTGTCCAACAATCCATTGATATCCAGCAACATCAAGCCATGAACCTGATATGGCCAAAATCAAGGCCAAATTCGGGTACAGTAAATGCCTAATCAGGTACACTTCTAAGGGATCTCAGGCTCATTTGGTCTTGCCATGGGAATTTTGGCTCTGAACGGCATGTTGACAAAATGTGAACCATGATTCAGTCCAGCTCGCCTGATATGCTACTGAAATGCCTAAAGGTCGGCAGACATGAGGGAACTAGTCTCTGCTACTAGTCCCCTGAGGAGTTTACACGAAAGGACTGGTTGCAGTTACTTGTCCCAGGAACAGTTCACACGAAGCGTTTTGAGGACAAGTCGCAGGGACTTGTCCCAGAAATTCAAACCAATTTGAATTCACAGGACTAGTCACAGGACTAGATTTTTTGGCAAAAATGGCTGGTTCACATGATGGGACTTGTCCCCGCGACTTGTTGCAAGGACTAGTCGCAGCCACTAATCCCCTCGTGTGTGCCGACCTTAAAACTATGCGATTAAGTTTATGGTCATTGATTCACAGTCTGCCAACTAGTACAGTGGTGAGAGCATTTCAACAAACACAACATGGTCCAATTAATCAAGGGTATACTTTGGTCACTTGTACATGCCATGTGGACCTGATGCTCAGAACCACTGCTTTGTCAATTAAGCAGCTTAGATCCACATGGATGCAAGACTTACAGTGCAGGTTGGCGTTATCAAATGATTTTAACACACCTTTCTCTTGCTTTTCTTTGCTGCGATCTCACTAAAACTTGAAGCAATCTCATTGGCCAAAATCCCGCCACCTATGTCGCCAATCATTTCCTTGCTGTATTTATTGTACTCAACCCAGTCTGCGAAATAAACTACCTTTCTCCACTGCTCGTCAGTTATGTTAAGATATGTATGGTTATACAGTTGGTGAAGATGGATATAGTCATACCTGAGGTAACAGAAAATTACAAATTAAATATTAGGTTATTATCATGAAACTCAGAAAACTGTGAATACCAGAAATACTTATAGAATGTTGTGTAGCAAGTAAAAAGCGAATTAGGCATGAGAAAACTAAACTGCAAACAGCAATGATAATTAGTTTGTGGTTTTGAGGTTTCCTCATGTGTCCTGAACTATTATGACCAATCAGAATCAAATCTAAGTGTTTACAGTTTTCTGAGATTGACAGTAAGCCAGTAATTAAGGTGAAACTGAGTTTGCAGCTGCAGCTTGTCACTAAATAAATCAAGGACCCATTTATTAATACCTGGGTGGGGCGGGACACTGTGTCTTGCCAAAGAACACGACATGATAACCCCAGCCAAGTCTCAAACCTACATGATACACCACTTGAACTGGAGTTCAGGGACCAGTGTTTCAAAGGGTGAGTAATGCTATGCCGCCAGAGAAATTGCTATGCAGTGGATAAATGTTGGCAAAACAAACTACGCTATCCACTGGATAGTGATCTACCTGGTGGATGGCATTATCCACCCTTTGATTTAACTGGGGCCAGCACTCTAACCAACGGGTCACAAATGCTTATTTACCACTATTTAATTATTGCAAAGTAAACAGCAGCTTGCTTCAATGTCTTACACATTGTAGAGGTCTTCAAGTCCAATTTTCTCAATGCCTACAATGCTTTCAAGCTGTCTCCTCAATTCAGTGCTTTCACTCTCTTTCTTCTGAAATTCTGCACTCTTATAAAATGTATCAAGTCTTTTATTAAGCTCAGGGCAAGCCAGCCATCCTCTGAGAACTTGGTCATTCTCTACAGCAACTGTGTGAATCGGAACCTGCCATAAAGGAATAAATTGTGAATGATTAGTCATTTACTTACTAGCTTGGGCCATAAAAATTCTCACTCAATGGGGGAGATCTAGGGGATTCAGGGAGTTCAGTCTAACCCCCTAAATTAAAAAAAAATGAGACATTATAACATGCTGACTTGGCCTCAGAATGCCAGACATCCCATTTCTGAGGAACTCAATTTTAAAAAAAGTTTTCTGGGGAAGGATGCCCCCAGAACCCACAATGGTAGTTCGTATCTCAAGCCCCTCCTCTAAAATCCTAGCCTGTGAAAACAGCTGTCCTTCTTTGCTCCTGGCCCGAGTATCACCTGTTCAAGACCTCTGAAGGGATGACTGTGGACAAGTCAGACATATTAAGTACTAGAAGCAAGAACTGGGTTATTTATAAATTTTTTTGCATCCATTCAGTTCTTTTAAACATATACAGCTGTTTCGAAAAAGGTTACTTACAAAAGTACAAAAGTGTACACAACGATCCTTAAAGGTTCTTTGGAAAGTGGTTGTTAACTGCTGTTGATCAAAAGTCATGGTCTTTTAGGGGGAGGAAAGGAAAAATCATAATATGAGTATTCATAGTTTCACCTTCCTTTGCACTGGAACACTGGGAATTTCAAACAACCAGAGGTAAACTACAATAACTGCTACCCACAATATACCTTTAGGCATCGTCATATACATTTATACATTCTGTAGGACTTTTTACAAGCTTATTTATCATTGTGTCTAATTTTAAGAGCCATGGAGATGTAGCCCTTTGTTGGCATTGCATAGCTCAGTTTGCACTGATTATCCCTATGATAATTACTGTTTCTGAAGACTCTCAAGGTCTATTATTACTGCATAATAGGGACAGCAGAGGAAGGGACTTTAAAGACAGCGTTAGAGCGACATTTAAAATAAGAGAATATCACAAACCTGTTGTATGTTGTATGGGGAATAAAAAACTCCAGCATAAGAAACATTGAGACTTTGGTTTCTTGGTGGATAAAGTCCAAGTAGAAAGCTCAATGCACTGAAAATAAAAAGTAATAAAAATGTCAGACAATATTATAGTAGTTTTCCGTTGTTCAATAAATGGTAGTAAGTTCAGTCTAGTATTTATTATCAGTTATCATGAATGGGTTTGGCAAAGGGAGATAGGAGAGAACACTACTAAAATAAAATTTCCCTGACCAGATAAAGGCAAAGTGTTAAGTCCCAGTCAAAGGATAGCAACATTTCAATGCATGTTGGATGCAACATACTGCGCACATTTGGCTACCTTGTTACACTGTGTTCAATGTGACATGTTGGGTGTGGTTGACTCAAGTTTCAAACTGATCAAATTTGAGCCAACAATACCCAACACATCGCAACACGTCGCAACAGGGTGGCCAAATACACTCAGCATGTTGGGCCCAACAATGTTGCGATATGTTGCATTGAAATGTTGTGATCATTTGGCTGGCGCTTTAGATATTAATAGTAGCTCTTTCCAGCGTCCCTTTACAGCTGTCATCACACTTTTATGAACATGCCTTCTTTTGACCCTTTTACTCACCTTCTCTTTCAGCCACCCAATAAACCATTGAAAATTAGCCAGGGCGTACATGTATCCAAGTGTTTTTTTCTCACCTGTTAAGTGTTCTGGAATAGTCACTGGACCTCACATAAATATCCGGAGGAGAGTATACATCAGTCAGGAAGTTAACTTTTTGATAATGACTTTGAACAAAGGTTCCAGCTCTGAACATCTGGTCCATTCCTCTGATGGTCAGCTGACTGTCCATTCCTTCTTCAAATGTCTTGTGATCTTTTGTTAGAAGCATCCGACTTCCATGGCGTGATATCACCACTCCTTGCTGGAGTAGCAGTTCTTTGAGAAAAAGGGGTTTCATCAGCTTATCTTGTACAACTCAGTGAAATACCAGATCAGCAAAATTCCTGTTTCTTTGTGTCATAGGAGGTCTTGTTGAGGGAGGTGGCAGGGGGAGAGGGGGGGAGGGGGGAGAGGGGCTGGTGATGTATGGAATTTCCAATACATGTCCCCAACTGAATTTCAAAATGTGTTAAGTTATAAGATTTATGCGAAAGGTCCTTGGTGGAATTCATCACAATCCGTACCCCCTTCCCACACACACCTCTCCCCCCTCCCAAAGTACATGTAATCGCGTTTTCCGTCCATAATAGCGGTATTGGCTAAAATATGCATTCCATACTGTAAGCACTACTCGTCCGTGTACACAGGCCGGCTATGTACATAAAATGTACTAAAAAGCGAAATGTATCAACTTACCGGCATAAATAGTTGAGGAAAGTGCCAGTAAAATGAACAATTCTTTCTCCATGTTTATAAAGTGCGCAAACTTGGTGAAGGAATTCGTATTATGAACATCAGCTGACGAAAGAAAGAAAGGAACCGTAGGATACAAAGCCACTAGGCAAACACCACCAAGAAAACATCTTGGGTTGCACAGAATGTGCAGTCTCGTGGACAAAACATGTGGTGTGACCCCTGCTGACGAACCGACGTGACTCAACGTATTACGCAAGTGACGTCGCAAGTGACAGAAAAAAGTAAAACCAGCGGTTCCTCAGAAAGGAGTGAGAGCCTGGGACGAATATTAAAATAAGATGGCGAAGAAAGCAGCGGTAAACATGTGAAGATAATTCTACATTTCAAAACAAACACAGTCTTATCCGAGAAAACGTGCAAGGCTAGCATGGCGTTTCCGCTCCAAGGAGGGCAAGGTGGGTATGCTTGTAAGAGATGACGAACAGTTTCAATGAGATCGGGCTAGATGCGTTTTGTTCCTTTTCAAACATCCCGGGCGTTTTCAGCGTTTTGCCTAATTTGGTTCCCATAATTTATTTACACTTAAATGCTCTCTGTGATTATTGGCTCGATGATATCCTTCGAATCGGTACATAAATATTGATTTCACCAGCGTAGATATTTAGAAGTATAGTGATCGAGTCAGATCTAGCATATATTGTGAGATCAGAGTCCATCCGAGTAGAGACATTGATCTTCAGCCGTTTTGAAAGCACTCGTTTTTATTCGTTTAATTATGACAGAGTCACAGAATAGACAGATTCTCCAAGACCTTCAACAAAAGCGCCAGATGCTTTTAAATCAAGGCCAAGCTGGCACTGGAAATATAGGGTTAGTTTGGTAAAAATCTAAACTGTTGTGATGCAGATATTCTGCCTGATCAGTCAATAAAAGTAGCTGTAGATTCATATTAAAGATATAACTTACTACTTCACATTGCTGTGCTTTCATTTTGAGTTTGTTTTCAAATTTCTTTCACTTCCCGTTGGCTCTAAAAAATTGATTCTTGTTAATTTCTCAGGCCTAATCTTTCTACAAGTCGTTCAACGGGACCAGAAGCTTCCACATCAACATCTGTTCCAAACATTAAGCCTCATGAGGCCCCAGTAAGTGAATAAATTTTAAAGTGCAACTTTATTTGTAAAACGTGTGTGTATCTTCATGATTAATTATCACACTGTCCAAAACTGAAAGATGGACAGATAATAAATAAAAATGTTCAAACTCAAAGCTGTCACTTTTTGTTGCTAACCCTGTCAGGCAGGAGCTAGTGACTGAAGGAAACAGCTAAAATATAGTCGATTTTGAAGGTGACATCTCCATTAAAATAATTTTCAGTTAACAATGATGTGAATCGAGTATGATGTGACAAATTTGTATAATTTAAAGTTTGTACCAGAATTGGCATCTGAGTTGTATGAAGCATATGCACAAGGGAGAAATAATTTTAAAAAAATACAAGTTAGAGTGGACTCATATATATTTATTTTCTTACTAGATCATTCGTAACCCAACAGACATGTCAATAAGTCAGCGACAAGCTCTTGAGGTAGGTTGACATAAATCAAGTCAGAGCTCCCATTATTATGCACATGCCTGCATCTCATACATACAAAAAATGAAAAGGATGCACAGTTTTTTGGCAAAGTCCATCCTTGGGATGGAGGAAAAAAGTTCGGAAAATTTTTTGTAAATAGGCAAAGGACCGCTGAAAAGCAAAAAGAACCCTGAACTCTTTGGAACTGGGGGTCCCAAAGACCCTTAACTATGAAAACTAATGGGAACTCTCCAAGTTTTGTGAAATCTCATGGTGTCCCTCACCATTTTTTGGTTTCTGTCAGATTACTAGTCTATTATTCGCTTGCTAGGTTCTTAGCCAAAGAGAAAAGATACTGTGATAGGGAGAAAGGGATTGCCAAAACATTGGAGGTGGATTGTCTTAACGGTTGGTACATTGGCAGCCAAATTTGGATGCTGGGTACTGCAATAGTTAATCTGGACATTGGGCAGTACACTGCTTTGGCTTTGTAGCAGTGTGTTAAAAATAAATAAATAAATAAATAAATTACAATATTTAGAGAGGAAGCCACATCAACCTTAGCCGGTTTTCATTCGGGTCCTCTATCCTGGTCGAACTGGAATTTGGAGATGTTGGTTTTTATGGAGGGAGGAAAACCAGAGAAAAACCCTTGGAACAGGACAAGAACTAACAACAAACTCAGCTCACATGACAGCGGGCCAGAATCGGATCCCGGCCTTATTGGTGGGAGGCAAGCGCTCTCAACACTATGCCATTCCAATATTCATCAGGCAGTGCTTATCTCCAGTTTCAATAGCATGAAGTGACTGGGAGTATTGCCACCCTCCCTCCCCCCATGGACTGAAAATGCCAATAACTTGACCAAATATTAATAAATTATGGTACATTACTAATTAATACATTGTGATCTTTTTGGCTCTTTTCTAGCATGCAAATGCTACATCATCAGGATATTTCATATCTCAAGATTCTGCTTATGGAAACCTTATTCTGCCTGTTCTACCAAGATTTGAGAATGATCAATAAGAATTTTCGATATGACCATTGTGTAATTGACAATTTTCTTATCACAATCATTATGGTGTGGTTTTGACACTGGAAAATGTCATCATAGCTCCAAGTCTCCAATTCTGTGGTCAGCTGGTAAAACTGCAAAGCAAGATAGTCTCTTCTTAGCTGAGTGAAAGAAGCTGTCAAATTTGTCAGGTGGTGCTTTCATTATGCCAAACTGACCGGTCAGAGACCAGTGGGAATACTTGAGGAAAATGGAACATTTTCCAATCAAACCAGGCCAACCAAGAGGAATAGCTCCTATAAAAAAAACCACTTTTTATTCCTTTTCCAAATTCCCTACATAAGTTAAGAGAAGCAAGGCAATGAACCGCTTTTCCAAAAATGGAACAGCAAATTTCGATCTGAATGTTCCAACTGAAATAAGTGGACCACCTCCAGAAGTGATCCCCAATAATCTGGTTGGAAGAAACCGAAACGGCACTTTCCATTGGACTTCGGCCTGAAATATCCAGAATCTTTGAGATAATGAAAGCACCCAAGATTTGGTTAGAGCCTTGCAACTATATATACATACTAACTGTCTTAGCTATCACTTGTTTCTCATTTGAGAAAAGTTGGTTTGTAGGTTACTCTAAGAAGCAACTGTGTTCCAAAAAATATCCATACCCCCCACAGAAGGTTTTTGGTTCACTTCCACCCTACCCCCACTGGCAATTGCTGCTTGCCTTGATACATGTACTTTTCTTTAAATTATGTGCCTTTCAGACTCTCTGCTCCTTGTAATTTATAATGACCTTCCATAAGGTGGTTATGGATATTTTAAGGGCCTTCACTGAGAGTGGCATAAGTGAGGAATAATGTTAGTTTATTATTAGATCTAAAACTTATTGACTCATATCGGACCATGAAGACAGGCAAAAATTGGAGAGAAAAATCTGTGTGATTTTATTCCAGAACATTTATTATGTGTTAAAGCTGTAAAGGAATGCAGTGAAGAGGAACAAGTTTAATTTACAAGTGCCCACTTAGCTAGAACCATCAACACAGGCTCTTAACAACACAACACAATGTTTCTCTAAGATTACTGTAAGTTTCTACAGCAAATTCTCTCTTCAGGACAAAAGTAGTTGTGTATCTTTGTAAGGTACATCAAAATATTTATATGATGTTACTGTTTCTAAGTGGTTGCATTTCTTTCTTTGATGAGCAAGTTTCTTGCTAATCAATGTTAGGAATGTTGTGGTCACATAGGCTTAGTCACCAGTGAATCATCTACTAGGTATTACTTTATTTTGGCTTGCCGTAACGTGAATACGAGCATCTACATCACTATTTTGAAATATGAACAATATATATGTAGATTGTTAACATTATCATAACTGTAAGCCTGCAATACGGGCCTTATTTTGGAACAGAACATTTGATAAACCAGGTTTTTTGATGTGCCATCTTGGAATTGTAATCGGATGCTTGACCGGCAGAGGGTTGGTGAAGTGGGGGGTTGGGGGTGGTCTTCCCTTCCTCCTTGCCCATTTTTTTCACTTCACGTCTACTCCCGCAACAAATTTCCCTCACCCCAATCCTCCACAGTTAGCAAATCTAAGATGGCAGCCTAATACGAAAATGTACACTCACACGCTCAAAATACGCCTGCACTGCTGGCTACATAACTGTTAGCCAGTGGTCATCAACATTATAATTACACTACCAAGCCAAAATCAAGCAATAAATATTCATTTGTAATTACAACACGACTGATTGGTGACTGGGTTTAAATATTAAATATCCATTAAACACATCTTCTTCAATATCTTCTTTAAAACTTTTCTTAAGAAAATATTCTTTCTTTGTCAAGAAAAATGTAAAACAATCTAGCTCCCTTATAAATAGATAAAAGTAATTAATAAAATACTTCAATCAGGCTTTACATTAGAGTTTCAAAAATACCAAATCAAGTGTTTCTGTTTTGTTCATGTGATGAGGCATAATCATCTTGTAATATAAAAAGCCACAGCCACGTATCATCAGGATTCTCATTAATTTAAGGAGTAGACGGCTAGTTTCATGAGGTAGATGGCTGACACCGATAAGAGTGTTGAAGGGAGAATCCTTGAGGGAGGTCTGGGGCGTGCTCCCCCAGAAAATTTTGAAGTTGAGAGGTTCTGAAATGCAAGTTTACACATACTCTTGAAGATATTTCCTCACAAATAATCAACTTTGGAAGAGGTCAAAATGCCAATTTGTTACTGCAGTTTATGAGAACATACACCACACCCTGACCCCATGCCCCATTTCTAGCTACAGCCTTGACTGCCCTGGGACAAAGACACACAAGGCTCAGTCATGTTCCAAAAAACCTGTGTTTTCCCTAATAGATTACTCTTTACAACTTACACATGTATTATTCCATGAAAATTAGGCAGCTCAGAAATAATTATTAAAGTAGCCAGTTTTTTATCTGGTAGCTGGCACTTAATGAGAACCCTGATTATACTGTCCAAAAAGCACCTTTTCCTTTCATTGTTTTATCGCTTTGTTTTTGTTTTCTGTTTTCCGAGTCTGCTTGTGATGCGTTAAGATGTTAATAAAAGGCTTGAGCTTTTTTAGTTTGTTAAAAAACAATCCACAACTTTATAATAAGTCATCATCACAGATAGTCTTGCCATACGCAGTCTTGTTTTGGCTTGTGCTGCATCTTTTCCTTCCTGTAGATTGTGTTACAAGCCAAACAATGATTTCTGCATAAGAGACTTGATTGATCACTGTTTCAGCTTTCTTCCAGCCAGATCACATGAGAACAAACGTGAACAAGAGTCGAAAGATAAGAGTTTTACACAAAGTTAATTTTTAGTTTTCCATCATCACTGTGATGTCAAAGTAGCTAAGAGTATGTAAGAGTTGGCATCATGTACTTGTCAAAGGAGTGAAAAATTTTAGACAATTGATCAGGTTCAAATTCTCATATCAGATCAAGAGGAGAGGGATGAGAACTTGCTTTACGAATAAAGTGATATTGTGAACTCTCCTTAATTCTTGATCTTCTTTGAGCATAGCGCTGTCAGCTGACTGATTTTGTTGATATTGTCCATGTAGTTATTCACCTTCTTCTTATTACAACCTGCAAAAAGTTTGAAAGACTGTTTTCATTATTTATTATCAATGAAGTATTTTTCTTCTGTGAATACTACCAACCAAACAACTGCAACATAGACTTTTGTTTCACCAAAAGGAACCAGTTTAAGTGCACTGACCAATATCATAAATCCTCAAATTAGTACTCGGGGCACTTATTCCAAATTAAGGAGAAGATGGGGGAGGGGGTGTGCTTATTCAAGGGAGGCGCTTAATCCAGGGGGAACGCTTATTTATTCTTCCCAATCTTGGTCAGATATGATCGGTTTTTTTGTAATATAGGTATGTGTCAGTCCCTCAGAAGTCTCAGGTGGATCCTGTCTCTCTTCAAGAACTATGTTACATAACCCCTTTAGCCAGTCTAGGCCCACTGCACAAGGTTGTTTTACATTAGGCAATAAATCAGCAGATCTTCAGTAACATCCATTGTGACAATCAATGTGCAGTGCTTGAATGAGTCGATAATCGCTTGTGACTGAACACAATCAAAACTAATATTTAATATATTCTTTGCTGTCTCAGTACTCTTCCATAAAACAGACAAAACAGGGTGGGAGGGGGGTGCTTGAATCAAGGGGAGGTGGTTGTTTTCAATTTTGGCCAATAGCAGGGGCGCTTATTTGAGGGGAGGCACTAATTCTAGGATTTACAGTAGTCCTTTTCACAGTTCAGTTTTCTTTTTTTGCAATATAATGTAAATTATTTAACATGGATGCATGGCAATTACGAGCAGAAACTGCAAAACTGTCTCACACTGATGTTAGATTACATAGTGCAAATAAGAAAAATAACCATGAAAAGAGCTAATTTGTAGCTGTGTTCCAATTAACAGGAATTACTGTATTTTACTTTGTATCTAGTGAGTTGGACAAAAAATT
This sequence comes from Orbicella franksi, assembly GCF_964199315.1. Classification (NCBI taxonomy): domain Eukaryota; kingdom Metazoa; phylum Cnidaria; class Anthozoa; order Scleractinia; family Merulinidae; genus Orbicella; species Orbicella franksi. Next base: position 21,063,839 of record NC_138158.1, on the reverse strand, counting down.
TCCTATTACTGGTAATTTTAAAAAGATTTAGACCTTGCTGTGTACAATTGCCATATCTGTGGAAACTACCAAAAGAGCCCTCACTGCCCCTTGACATGATATTTCTATGAGTTGCAGAATTGAAAATGTACTTACTCGTGTTGGTTGAAATCCATACATGGGAGGAGATGAACCTCTTATAAAAACCCGCTGGGCACCTCCCAACGGTCGACCTATAACACAAAATCACAATGCTCACTTCAAAATGTGCTGACATTGTGTTGTGTTCTTGGGCAAGACACTTTACTCTCACAGTGCCTCTATCCACCCAGGTGTATAAATGGGTATCAGTGAACTTAACGCTTGGGGTAACCAGGCTACAATGGACTAGCATCCCATCCAGGGAGGAGCAGAAATACCCCTAGTCGCTTCATGTTACCAAAACCGGGATACACTCCGGCCTGATGGGCCACTTGGCTTGTATCCAAACTTTACCTTTACCTTACAATTACATGGTAAAACTCTCTAAACTTGATGACATGAAACAAAAACAACAAGTCTTACAGTCATTCTAGTTGAGGAGCACAGGTTGATGTAAAATACACTTATGTTAAGGAAGGGCTTTTAAATTTTTAAGCAACTTCTTGGAATTTCACTGAGTGCTTGATCTAGTTTTTGAACAGATAATACACACTGTAATATGCTGCATAGAGCATATAAACAGGATGGCTTCTTAGTAAATTTCATGATGTGATACATTTTTAGGAACTTAGGATTCTTGAATTATTAAGTAACCTTTTTTTAATAATTTCAATTGACAAGACTTATTGTTTATGTGTTACTGGTTGTTACAGCTATACCTGTTGTGGGTCTTGTCAACATGGTCTTGGATGTAACTGGACTTGATGTTTGCCTGCCAAGACAATAACCACAGTTGACACATGTATTGTTTCATGGTGAGAAAACTTACTGAATAAGTTGTAAGGATTAAAAAACTTTTCATTTCATGTGGTCATTAAATTCATCAAGTATATGTAGTGGATATTGTACCATTAACTTCGGAAAGCAACGACCCCCCAAAAGTAATGTCAAACAGTTGTGGCCACTAGTAAATCCCAAAAGTAGCAACCCTCCTGAAAGTAGTGACCTCCCAACCTGAACCTTCCAACAATTATTCACGTCGCGTGATAGTAAGGCAGATAAAGTTGAATAAAAAGCACAAATGGTTGCGAACAGGATACAACTACAGTGGGCCATGTGTCTGAAAGCTTAGCTGAAGTTCTGCACCAGCCATTGCTGCATATCCAGTCAAAGAAAAAGAACCGTATTGATGTACAAAAAAATTCTCAGAACTGAAATTAAAAGAAATGTATTGCAACATATAAGGAGAATTTATATTTTAATCTTGGAACCTTACCTGGGCCCCCTCAGAGCTGGAGAAGACTTGGGTCTTCTTCCATCTAAACCTTCCATCCACCCTGGGAGTGGAACAAATGCACGCTTCACAGATGAACTGCTTACATCCCGACCTCCAGCTAGCCATCCATCTGCCTGTCTGAATGGAACTGTACCAGGGTGGGTGGGTGAAGAAGGTCGCTGTGGGGGTGGGGAGGCTGCATTTACCCTTGTTGTGGCACTCCCCACCCTAGAAGGTATTCCACTGTTGCCAGCCTTTTTGATAACTTCTGGTGTCTTCCAAGCATTTATTCTTGCATGTTCTGTGAAGGACATCATCTCTTGTAGGCCTCCAGATTCAACAGCAAAGTACTGACCACTTTCTGAATCAAGGTCATCTAACGAGTGCTCATCTTCATCAAGACTACCCTCCATTAGAGGTGCTTCCTCTTCCATTTCTCTGCTGAAGAAGAAGAAGAAAAATAATCATGTGCCGATAGGCCTTTTCCAAGTTTCTTTGCAACTCTGTTTCAAAATGAGTTCTCAAACAAAACCTTTGATTATAAGAAAATGAGTTTTGTTTGCATGAAAATGAACACGTGAGGCAGGACACACGTTCATATGAATTTCATATGAATAGTTTCGCACGAAGACTCGTTTTGACACAAAGGCAAAAGGCAACTTGGAATAGCCTGTTGTGATGTTCCAAAAAGTATCCATAAAGCAGTTCTTAAGCCGGGTCTGGGGCAGGCCCACTTCTTGCAATGAATCAAGGATTTTCCTCTGTCTGAGACTAGACTAATATTGACAGGGGTCAAATCATGCAGCAATGACTGATGTGATTAGGCAAACTAGCCTGATAAAATATTTGGGTCAGGTAGCAGTTCTCGCAAGGTCTCTTAGGGCTGTGCTATAGAAGCACCTGGGTGCAACAGTCGACCAACTGTTCTTCAGGTGCCTGGAAAAACTTACTTTTTTTTCATATAAACTAGTGCTGGGTACCCAATATTTTGAAACATCAGGTTAGGAACCTTTGGGCTCCCCATAATTTTTCTTAGACTACAGCCTTGCCTCACATGAATGGCTTGATATGCTTTGAGAGAACAATACAACAAACAGAAACAATGCCTAGCCCCAAAACAATAACAGCTGCTACACTACGACGACAAAGAGAATTCAAGCTTACAAAAGCTGCTACACTTCTGGAATAGTTACTTTACAAGCTCAGTGCTAAGCTTCCTTTGTAAAAAAGTGTAGTATTCAGGGCGAAATATCTTTATAGACACAAGCTTTTGAAAATTGTTGGAGAAATTAATATATTAAGTCATTTGAAAGATAAACAGAAATCTTTTGAATTTCCCAATGCCATTAAATGGAACAAATCCATCAGAGCCACAAAAAAAAAGTACAAAAAAACTACATAACAAGCCTTTCATCCTATGAGAGTACATTTAAATTTGTAACTGAAGAACAGATAAGGCTATCATGTTGACACAGATCTCTATTTAATTTTTTTGGGTGTGAATTTGCAAGCAAACTTCAGATCTTACTTTTGTTAGACCAAATATTGCTTAACCTTACTAACTTAACAATCTATGGTGTATATTCTTTAACATTTACACTCTTACATGTTAGTCTCAATGTCTTCTTCCGCAAGTTCGCCATCTACCAGCAAAGGCACACATCAATAAATTAACATGTAATTTAACCACGTGATAAAATTGGAATTGTTTAACCCAGCACTTGAGCAAAAAATCATCTGTAGCAAAATCGCAACCCAAGTTCAATGTTACAAATGACTAGTCAAGTTCACAAGTGATTGAAGTCCTAAGCAGGATTGTGTTCTTACTCCATGATGGAGGCAACGTGGCCAAGTGGTCAGTGCATCGGACTCGCAATCTAGTGGTCCCGGGTTTGAGTCCCGCTCTGACCACTACCTAGATTGTTTCACGGTAGCCCGGAGTTCAAATCCTTGCCCACACTTGTAAATAGCCAACTGGTTTGCCTCTGGCCAGTTGGGATTCTTAACAATGTTATGTTCAATATGAATGATTTTTTTCAGTTGTTTGCTCCGCCCCACTAGCCTTTGGTGGTAGGGGTAAATAAAGGTTATTTATTTATTTTTATCTTTTTTTTTGGATGGAGTACATCCCCATAAGATATCAGCACGGCTAAATACAAGTGATAATCCCCACACTCAGTTCTCAGATTAGAGAACAAATTAAATGGTCCAAATACTATTAATAACGGCCATGTCAGTGCCTTAAAAACTAAATCAACCAACTTATTGTACCTTTAGTAGATTCAGAGTCAGCATTAGCCGTAACCTCAGAGATAACAACAGGGCTTGCCTAACAAGTAGAAACTAAATATGAATTATGTGATAAGAACTCTTTGTTGGCACAACATTGTGCACAAAACAGTCACGAATTTGATCTCGATGACGTACAGATCGTGGACTGCTGTTCACAGTGGTTGCGAAGATTTGATGCGTGACCAGAATTCTATTAATGAGCACATCCAGATTCCAGACATGTACACTTTTTTCTTGGCAGGAGTTTGTTTTCATGGGATTTAATTTTCACGAATTGATGAAATCTCCGCAAAATTCACAAAAATTAGATCCCACGAAAATTTCATGCCACATGGTGAGCTAATCATGATGCCAACTGTATTGTGTTACTATCTCATTTAATACCTGATCATCCCATTCATCCAAGGTCTGTTCATCTTCCTTGTATCCTTTTTCATAATAATTGCCATGGATATCAGACTCCTGGGAACTTATCCACTGCACATCTGCTTCTTGCAAGCACTCACGAACAATTGATCTCACATGATCTGTTATGACAGTCTCCCCTGAAAAGCAATGCAAAATCCCAAACTTACCGTTAGTTCCTTGTGCCAAGCATCTGACTTGTTAGTGGAAGCCGTAGCATTGAGGTGATTGGCTTGCAAATCTCTGCACTGAGGAATCTGGATTTCTGCCCATCCCAGGGTCTTGGAGAAGACTTTTCGCTTTATTGCAAACTTGGGACTAAAGATGCTGCAGGCAGCAGCGCTCAGGCTGTCTGTAGCATCTTCAGTCTCAAGTTTGCAATTAAGTGAAAATTAATTTTAGGTCTTCTCTAAGACCCTGGAATGGGCTGATATCCAGACTCGTCAATGCAGAGGTTTGCAAGCTAATCACTTCAATGCTATGCCTCCCACTAACAAGTTAGTACAAGCCTCAATTAATAACTTGAAAAAACATTTCAGTAGAGGTAAAGAATCTGTCCTATGGGCACCCAGTGATAAAGGTAAAGGTAAAGTCTGCATACGAGCCAAGTGGCCCATCAGGCCAGACCTTTTCCCAGTTTCTGTAGCAGGAAGCTACAAGGAAAATTTAGAACTACTCCCCTTGGATAGGATGCTAGTCCATCGCAGGGTTACCCCCTGCATTAAATTTGCCGGTACCCATTTAGACACAGGGTGAAGAGAGGCGCTGTGAGAGTGAAGTGTCTTACCCAAGAACGCAACACAATGTCCCCAGCCAGGGCTCAAACCCGGACTGCTCAACCCTGAGACAAGTACACTAACCATGAGGCCACCATGCCTGCACATATCCAATGATAAATCTAGAGCATTAATGTTTTTCTATGTTTTGTCACCTGTTGTTAAAGGTTCTCCTTGATCTGGTATAGCATTGCTACTGTAGGCTCTAGGGAGATCAACTCTGAGTTGAAGATTCTGCCTGATAGCATCAGATAGAAATCGAGCAGATCCCTGCTAAAAGAATACAATTAAAATGTTAACAACAGTCAATTAATCTGCAGTTAGTCAATCGTCACTCAGCCGGTCAATCAGTCAGTCTGTCTATCTGTCATCCTGTTTGTCCATCAGTCAGTCAGTCAGTCAGCCAGCCAGCCAGCCAGTCAGTCAGTCCGTCAGTCAGTCAGTCAGTCAGTCAATTAATCAATCAGACAGGCAGCTGGTTAATATATAACTAATAAGCCAATTGGTTTGTCCAATGCTCAGTCAATCTATTGATCAGGCATTCAGTCCGTCAGCCAGTTGAACAACCAGTTAATCACTCAGTTACACCGTAAGTCACTCAATCAGTCAATCAGCTATTAGACCATCAATTAGTCAACCAATAAGTCAACTCATCAGTCAGTCAGTCAGTCAGTCATCAGTCATCAGTCATCCAGTAAGTCAATCACTCACTCATCAGTCAGTAGTACAAAACAAACAAAGTCAGTAATAAACCATGTTGATTAAGTTAGTCATACCCTGCCACTCCTTGTGTCAATAGGTGCACTCCTGGATCCTAAAAGTAAGTAGGCAAGGCAAATTATTGTAACACTTTTAAGAAACTGTTTATGACTCAAGTTCACCTTGTAAAGTAGCAAAACTTTGAAACACTTCTACACTAACCTTTACGACTTCCAACCTCCTGGAATTCCCTGACACAAACAAGTGATTACCTACTGTCAGTAAATTTTATTACTGTTGCTTAGTTATTTTTATATTAAATTACAGAATTGAATAAACTGTAAGTATACACAATTAAATTGACTTTTTTTAAGTATCAAATGATAGCCAGAACTATCCACAATAAAAATTAATTTCACAAAAGGTCCTTATATGTGTGAAAACGTAATGGTGAAAAACAGTGTTTCACTGCACTACTGCTACAGTTTGAAGTTTCAGAATACATCAATGCCTCCTATGTGATTATTACATCACAGTCCAACTGAATGTGGTTTGTTCGATCAAAAATCAAATCTCACATGAACTATTACATGTTTCCAAGTTCAAGTCGCCAAACATGTGACCTCGTACATTCCCAAAGGCCTCTGAAGACAATAAACACTATATTACTAACTTTGAATAAGACTGTTGCTTCCATGTCTCTGATGCAGGGTCCCACTTGATATCCGCAAAATCAACGTAAGTGAACTGCTGATCCAGGTGGCTGATGGGATAGTCTGCCTGCTGGAACTTTGGTGCTGAAGGAGTAGATGTGTATGTTAATATTAACTTTTTTACCACAATTACTAAAAAAAATTGTTTCCAAAAGGATAAAAAAACCAAACATTTTTTATTAAATCACACGCATGTTAACATAGCCTGATGCAGACTTGGGAGAAAGTCTGAAAGAACTCTGACATTGTTTATGAAATTCCTAGCTGAAGGTAATCCGAGTTTACATAAGACTTTTGAATTCTCCCACACTTTCTTGAGTGTTTTTACCAAGTTAATTAACCAGGGAGAAACTACTTTTTTCAACAAAACACAGCCAGCAAAGCAAAATTGTGTTTACATAACCTCACGCAGAATGATTTGTCACAGTGTTGACAAAGCTCATCAGAACTTGCATTACATGACCAAAATCTCCATAAGTGCAATCCAAAAATGACAGCTCAGCATAAGACCTTATTATGTACAGAGTTGAACTGCAATTAGTTGTTCAGAAAAATGACATACAGTACCTGCCACCGTGTCTAACTGAATCAAGCCCATGTTGAACTCAGGAATGGCTGCTAGGCGACCAAATGTCTGAAAAAATATTCATCATGCATGTCTGTCAAGAAATGTCTAGTACTTGTAAAAATTACAGAAAAAAAACATATTTTGCATTAATTATAAGAGCTCCATTTATTGTGGATCCTCATTACTAGCTTTGGGCAACAAAAAGCTCCTCTTAAGAAGATTTAATTATAGAGGTAGCAAAACCTTTATTCATTGATTTTTTCTTTTTATTTCTAACCAGTTGACAATTTTTTTTCATTTGTGTTGCATGCCTGCTTCTCTAAGCGTAGATGCACTTAAAAAAAAAACATGCTTTGATCACTCCTAAAAATTAAGAGGAACAAAAGTTACAACTAAATGTATAGATGCTGTCTGTAGGCATACCTGATGACCAACTTCCACTCTGTCACCAAGTGCTAGGAAAAAAGGATGGAATGGTAGTTAAAAGAAGTTTTAAAAGGGAAGAAAAGAGAGGGAAATGAAAACAAAGGAAAAGAAAGGAAGGAAAACAAAATAAAAGAGCATTCCTTTAGATAAATATACCCTGAGAATAAATTACTTTTAATTAACAATAAATCAATTATGTGTAACATGACAATATTATCAATAGTACCACAACAGTGCAAACCGAGCGGAAAAAAAAAGCAAAAAAAACAGGACATTGTCTAACACACATAAACAAACCCACATGTGAAATTTGGAGAGTTTTCAACAAAGTTCACTTTTGACCAAAAATTGCTAATGCTTCTTTTCCACCAAGTCCTTCAATTACAGTTGATTCCCCAACTATCAAAGAATTGAGATAGTTGATGTTTCAGGCATCATTTAAAAATTATATTGTATCACTCCAGAAGCATTACATGTTAATAAAATTAAATGGTTAAGATTGTATATCATGATGTGTTAGTTTACCAGGTTTTCTATCAATTGCCTTGCTTCTTTTTCCTCTGAAACCTGCACTTTGTCTTGTTCTTACACCAACAGCAGACATAGCTCTTGCAGTCTTGTTCCTTGCACCACCAGCTGTGTCATATCTAAACAATTCAGGTCACTCAGTTTCTGAGTATGCAATGTACGTGCTAGCAATGAAAATATCGACTCATACCGCTTTTTTTTTAAATAAATGACGTCTGAACATCTTAGAGCCAGAACATCTCTCTGTTCTCGCAATTGAAGAAGTCAAAATGTCTCAGGCTCACAGAGAAAAATGCTTGTCTCACCTTCTCACAAAGTCTCACATTTAATATTCACTACTGCTCTTACTGTTTTTAAAAACTTCCTATCTTTTTACAATCATTTGTAAAAATTTGATTCATATGCAGCTCTTGGGTGTTCATGAAAACCACCACATACACGTCACAGCTGCACTGAAAATGCTTTTGGGAAAAGAATTGCTCATCAAAGAATTACTCATCACTTTTTCAATCTTCATTTAAAAAAACCAGTGAAACTACTGTTAATATCTTAGACTGGTTTTTAAATGAGTCTTGTAAAACCAGAACCAAACTAAACCAATTACTTACCAATATATTAGACTACTCTTAAAACAATCTTCAAAGCCATAGTAAAAAAACAACCAATTAAGTAATTTCCTTCAAGATTACTTTCGAAACTGTATTAAATTACGACAAACCTTTGCAGTTTTGACCAGACTGACTCTTTTGAGGACTGAGGTCTCTCTGGGCTTGTTTTCACCAACCGTTTAGACTGAAACAAAAACAAAACAGTGTTGAACAAGCATGCTACTAGTACAGTAATGTAGTCTGAACTAAGCCAATGTGTTTCACATTGCCAGAGCTTGTCCTTGTCCTTGGTTCCTGTGGCAGTAAATGACTAGGAGTACAGTGTATTTCTCCCCTCGACGTGGTGCAACCTCATCAACGGTTTACCCTCTGACAACCAAAATTTGCCATCACCTACTTTTACAACTAGTGCAGTACATGTAGGTCTCTAGATCTACTGAACTATTGGTTGCAGAACAAACATAACCAGTATTCCAGTCAGCCATTTTTTAAATACTGAAAACCTTTACACTGTACCATGTTTCATCCCTTGACCTCAATGATATTTCTTTTGCTCTGTTCTCCTAAGCCTTAGCCCAATATTAGAATTTTAACATTGCAGTTATGTAATGGTTTATTTTTAGGTGCTTGAATTTTCGAGCCTCCTGATTCCATGTTCAATGCATTTTGTTGCTCAACTGGCAAAAAAGTAAGGTGAAGTTCACACTCAATGTTTCAAACCTCCTGATTTTCAAACTAACTTCCACTTCCCAAAGTGATTCAAAAAATCACAATTCCACAGTATTATCAATAGCTTACTGTAATGACATAGCTTGGTTCTACACAGTCATTTTGCAGCTGGCTTTTTTTGAGTTTTTCATCTTCTTTGCTCCTTTTTCCTAAAGAATAAACAATAAGCAATATTCTATTACATGACAAGAGCAATTAAGAAACAGAAGACACTTTCCGTTTTCCCATACATAAGTTGCACTTCAGTAGGATAAAACATCAGCTTGTGGTATCACTTTCTTGGATCATGTCTACTAAAGGCATCTGCCATCGAGTGTCAATTGATACCCTCGATAAACCCACGATCAACACTCGATTGACATCCCAATCGATACTAGGTCAACATTCAATCTACACTCGAGTCGGCCAAGTGTTGACCAACTCGTATACATGTATCAAAAATTAGTTGACTCTCGACTGACTCTGGGCTGACTGTCAATCAAGTGTATTCCAGGGTGTCCATCTAGCAGAGTATTGAGCAAGTGTCGATTGAGATGTCAATGGAGGGTATAGAACATGGGTATGGATCAACACTTGACTGCAGATGCCTTCAATACACATGACCCATTTTCTGTAAGACTGTATTAGTAGATCCGTTCAGTGCCATAATAACGTTAGTAGTATTTTTAATTATTATTTTAGAATTGAATTGACCTGATGACATTGGATTAGCATCCTTTACACATTCAAGAAGATATTCAGCAATTTCTCTGGACACCTTGTTCTTTCCTCCCTGTTTCAGATCAAACAATGTTATTAAAAATGCATCAACCTCAAAAATGTTATCACTGCAGTCACTACTATAGACTATTGCAGGCTAATTACTGGCTTAAATTTTCAAACATTACTTCCACTTTTTGTAGCATGAGAACCAACTAGGATTAATGTTACTATCATGCTAGTTCAGAATTGACACAGCTTTGCTTTTGGCAAATGCAGCTGATATTGCCATCTTTTCCCTTAGCTAATGATCACATTCCTTGACAAAACTTGACACCAGCACAAATGTACAGGCACCAGTTGTTCAAAGACTGGGTAACACTATCCGCTGGATAAATCGCTATCCAGTGGATAAGTGTTAAGAAAACAAACCACGCTATCCACTGAATAGTGATTTATCTGGTGGAGAGTGTTCTCCACTTTTCAAGCAACCCAAGCCAGAGCACTAATTCCTCTATCATTATGATAACTGTAAGTTACAGCAACCACATTTTGCTGGAAGACAAGTTGATGACATTGCCCCAAAAATCAAAATATTAACAAGGTTATCACTCTCTTTTATCAACTCTTAAACCAACACAAAACTACAGGCACTATTGCTTGTAGCTTTATGGTAGCTGCAAGTAGGTGGGTTAAGTCTATGTTTGGGACCTAGTGCCCATCAGGCTTGTGCTTATCTCCAGTTTCCATAGGATGAACCAACTGGGGCTATTTCTACCCCCCCTGGATGAGATGCTTGTCCATCGCAGGGTTACCGCTGGAGTTAAATTTGCCAGACCTATTTACACATTTATACACATGAGTGAACAGAGGCACTGAGAGAGTAAAGTACGGTCTTGTGCAAGAAAGCAACACAATGTCCCCGGCCAGGGCTAATAATAACGGAGCCCTGTGCACAAACCAGTAAGTCACTGAGCCTACCACAAGTGTAATTGCCTACAAAGAGTTTATGTTCTTACCCCATCAGACTGAACCTTCCAGGTCAATGCTTTGATCTTTTCACCAATCGTAGAATCTTTAGTAGCTATAATTATTAGGTCCAGAACGCCTGAAAAAAAAAACAAAATTTTGATGAGTATATTTCTAGTCAAATACCAATTGCTAATGTTTAGAAATACACGCATGTAAGGAAGATTTTAATTATTAGATAGCCATGGAAAGTATCATGGGAATATAAAGAGAGAAAAACTTCAAAGGAGAGCGGTCCCTAAAAGAAATCGAAGATCCTTGTAAATTTATGAACAAGTGAGGTTTGTTATGAAAATTCTTAAAATTGTATTCTAAATCACAAAATTGGTGATCAATCACTCAATCCATGAAAGCAGAAGGCCCTCAGATCATTACAAGCCTCCTCAAAGAAGTAGAATCATTAACATTGGCTATTTTGCTAAAGGTTTTTGAAGGAATCACACTGGCAACTCCTACAGATAACAATTTGGGATTCAAAATTTACTGCACTGTTCCTGGGCGATTTGAAATTAAGTAACTTTGTTGATAATACTATACACATGTTCATTGTTAGGACCAGAAATAAGAAGAATATTCTTTACCAGGGTCTTTTCCAATAAAGTCAAAGAAAACAGGTACGATACACAGCAGCTGAACTACTTCTGATGCCAACAAACATCTGTAGCCAGATTTCCTGAATTACAAAATAAACCATAAATTAAAATCACTGCAGTAAAAATGATCACCCCCAATAGAATGGTTATTTTAGAGAATAATGATCATATCAAATGTTTGGAGTATCCTCACCAGCTGAAAAGTGAGCTGATGATACCAGGGCTGTCATTAAGGTTTGACTCAACCATTGCCTTGGTCTTCACACCCATAGCAAACTTGTGACTTTGTGGATGATTTGTATCAACTTCACCTGTAACATCAAGGGCTCATCAGGGATACTCAGCTGTTAAACAGGTGTTACAGGTTAAAGCCCTAAATGACAGCCCTGGATGCTGTACTGATGGCTGGATCTGTCACTCTCAAATTAAAGATTTCTGATATCTTCCTTCACACTTCTACCCTTGTTAATGAAAGAAATCTATGATTGGACCCTAAAAAGTTCCATATGGCTGATGACTGACATAGCTCAATAGAGATCCAAGGAAAGTGTCTGATTGGTTTTTGCTCAACTTTCCTTCTCTGTGAACAAGTTATAACCACTTTTAGTATAAATCTACTAGCGTTCTATCACGAATGCCATTCTCTGATTGGCTACGCTACTCACTATCTATTCTGTGATAGACAGTGAGTTGCGTAGCAGTGTGCCCTTCTTAACAAAATGACAGCCACTTCTTGGTGTTTTCAAAGTGTCTGTGAAGAGAATTTAAATTAAGTTTTGAATGACTAGTAGATTTAAACTGAAACAATTAGATTATTTGCTCTCGATTTCTATAGTGCGATAGAAATCTCGAGCTCATAATCAGATTGTTTAATAGACACAACACAGACTCTCTGCAGGGCAACATCAACAGAGTGAAGTTGTTTAAGCTAAATTTCAGGCATCTTCCATGGGGGATTAGGTGTACAAAGAGAAAGATAGATGCACGCATCAAGTTAAGGATGTGTTATTTTGGCTAGGATCATTGATCCACGAAGGGTTACTACATGTAATGATGATCATAGACTAGTTCATTATCACTTACAATAATTATAAACAAGTACAAGGTCAACGAAAGGAAAAACTTTCACAAAACAAACCTAGAGTCAAACCTTTTCCTTGTTGCTTGATATCTACAAAATAAATTATTGAAAGAATGCAAATCACACTTGTAAACTTTATTATTAATAATTATGCTATGATTTACCATCCAACAACTAGAAATATCCAACACAGAAGTCTTACTTGGATACACTGTCTCCATTGGCAAGTCTCACCAGATCAGCCACAAGATCATAAAGACACAAGTATAGTCTGTTGTACAAACCACCATCCTAAAACAGTTTCAACATATCAAACAGTAATTACACAATCATTACAGTTCACATTATATTTTCCCGCATGCACATAATGGGACATACACCTACGTTATGAAACGTTACACTTTGGTCCTAACACTGACATAGTTAAATGTTGGCACTGGTGAGCCATCTTACTCCCCAAAACCCTAGGATTGAACTGCTCTTTGCTAAAAATTGTTTTAAAGAATAATATTATGGAGGTGTCATGCCCAATTGAATTTGCACCCAACTTTTTGAGTCTGTACCAAATTGTCAACCAAGTTCACCCCCAGCATTCACTCTCATAATCATGCTTAAAGAACACGAGAGTGTCTGTGTTTTTGCTATCTAGTGAATTACTAATTACCAATTAGTCTGGTAGAATTAATTAGAGTTAAAATATTAAACTTACATCAAAGATACACTGATAGAGAAGGGAACAAATTTGGTCAATCACTCAAAAAAGTGTCTTACAAACTTGGATGGTGTGATCTTGATAGGTTGTGAAAAACCTGCTACAGTCACAAAACCAAGGGACCAGGGAAGACAATTTAGGGCATGTAACATAATAAGGCAAAATTAAATAGAGGACAGAACAATACAATACACCACTTACAATGTGCTGATCTCGTTCTATCTTCACTGCACCAAGAAGCAAGGAAATCACGCGGCATCTGATGTCGGGAGGTAACATGAACACATCCATAGTATCTACATTTCTGAAACACAATTACAGTAAGTGTTATCATTGAACAACAATCAAAACTTACAGAACATTAACAACTGACATCAATGGAAATACTTATTCAAGCACTTACCTTATTTTTCGAAGTCTTGCAATATCAAGAGTCTGCTGAACCAGCAATGAAGGAATAGCAAATTCCAAAGATGTCTGAATAAAAAAAGAGATATTGATTATGTTACATCAAAAATCACTTTACACAGGGCTGTGCTCTAGAAGCGCCTGGGTGCCACAGGCAACTAACTTTTGCCATTGGGCGACTGAAAAAACTAACTTTTTTCATAAGTTCAACTAAGTGTTGGGCACCCAAGATTTCATGGTTACGAATCTTTGGGCTCCGTGTAATATTTCATAGACCACAGCCTTGTTACATCAAATAACATTACTCTGAGCAAATCCTGCGTAATCTCTTTCTACATGAAAATAATTATTAACATAGCAGAAAGAAGTGAGTCTCAGATTCAACACGTGAAAAATTCTGGAATGTTAAGAAACTTCAAAATATATCCATGTGTAACTGAACCCTAACCTCTAACCGCACTGGATCCTATTGTTAGCCCTTAACCCTACGCTAAACTTATGTGCTAATCCTAACCAAAAACTCTTACAGTGATGCAAACCTAAGCCATAAACACACCCTACACCCTAACCACATGGGGTCCATAGAGGTTCTGGATAGGGATCCAAAGGGGGTACAATAGGAGGCAATGAACCAGATAGGGGTCCCAAATTTTAACTATGCCTCTACAAAGAAAGACAGCTCTTTGTCAAGGGCAAAGTTAACCATCTGACTAACAACACTCACCACTAACATCAGTAGTAGCATGTTGCACCTTTCTTTGTCTTCATTTCTGTAGTTTATCAAGTTTTCTATCAGTAGTGATGGCTTCACTTTGCCTCTGAAATTTTAGCATATTACCCTATATCAGAACTACGAACTTTATGCCCTTGCTTGGAATGTGAATTAGAATAGGACTGCGAGATTCACTCTTGATTAGCTTAAGATGACAGACTCTTGAATCGAGATCATTACTGACCTGCCAAAGACAGTGCAGGGATATATTGCCAAACACCAAATGTCGAGCTAACATATCCATACAAGTCTAAGAAATTGACAAGTGTCTGCCAAATCTCCAAATTACCCTGATCCCAAGAAACCATGCTTAATTAAGAGTGCTCCAAACTATGAAACTGGGATTTATCAGTGTTTCATCTTGGCCAATGTAAACTTATTATGTTGTCTAGCTTCTGTGCTTGACATTTACTGTTCTGCAAATACCCTGATGTGCAAAATGTACTTGAAAGGTCTGTCAAAGATGTTAGGATCTTGACAAGAATGCTGAATGTTTGACTGAATATTATATTAGGTCAGAGAAATACTTTAGTGCAGAAACTACTTACTTCATGGTGTTTTTCATGTAAAGGTTGACTTCCTGCTGAAGACAGTAGGCAAGGTACAAGAGTCGTCGCTTGTCCAGATCTTGTTGAAGAACAAGGCAAAACACAGAACAATCAATCAAGAGGTACTTGGGTAGAGAGAGTAGTCCATTATTCTGAGGGATTTCAATTTTTTTCATAACTTACCAACATTCAGTTTTTCCTTTAAAGGAAATCTTCTCATCAAGTGTTCCCTCTAAAAAAAGAAAAAGCAGACGCAAAGATAAACATTGATCCAACCATGAATTTAGCTGGAGGCATCTGACAGTCAGTGGCTAGTGTTAGCTCTTTACTCTAGTTTAAACATAAACAGAAGCAACCTCCAGCAAACAGATAGTTTTGTTTTCCCGGGAATTCAATGTTCCCGAGACAAAGTCAAGAGAAACAAAGTGTTTTGTACAGTAATAATGACAGAAGAATTATACCCAAGTCAAAGTAACCTCAGGTTAGAGAGAGAGCGGGTGACGATTGCCTTTATTATTGGCACCCACTGGGCGACATTTAGATTTAACCATTGCCAGATGAGCATACTGTAAATCCTCAAATTAGCGCTCTCCCTCAAATAAGCGCCCCCTTCAAATAAGCATCCCTCCTATCGGCCAAAATTTAAAATAAGTGCCCCTCCTCGAATAAGCGCCCCCCTCCCCTCCCCCATTTTGTGGATGAGTAATGAGACAACAAAGGATGTATAGTTTTCATCGTGTAGTATTAGATTTGTACATTGTTTCAGTTTGTGAACACATTAAGTGAACACGTTGAACACTTCAAGTACTTAACGGTACCGTGATTTAAACTTTAGGATCATAAAGATCAGCTCTTTATGTCCATAAACAGCTTATGTTGTTGTTTACGTGCAGATGATGTATTGAAAAAAATGATCATGTCAGGCCACCATTTGGGAAAAATTAAATAAGCGCCCCCCTCAAATAAGCACCCCCCATTTTCTCCTAAATTTGAAATAAGCACACCGGGCACTAATTCAAAGATTTATGGTAAATCAACCAATAAGAGCATGACTGTACAATAACAAAATATGGCATGCTGATGTAAGTCACATCTCCTTCATAGCACATCATCCTTTTCACATTATTATAAGTAAATATATAAATAAATAAATAAATATAAAACATATTTATGCAGGATGACCATTTCAGTTATGAAAACTGCTATCAATATGGGTCTTGCATAAAATAAATAAATCATAAATAACTAATAAAAAACAATATAAAATAATTATTATCAAAGATGCGATCATCAAACACAAATTGTCTCAGCAAAGTTAATATTTAAGCCATTGACAAAAATTGGCCCCTTGTGTTACCTTTTGTCCAAAAACACCAGTCACAGCAATGTTTTTTAAAGCTGACGGAACAAACTGGTTTTTGGGCAGCTTGTGTCGCTGTGAACAACAAAAAACAAAATAATAAAAACAACGAGGACATTTATCCTTTATTAAAAGCAAGCATTGATACCCTCAAAAATTTGTTAAACAAATAAATATCATTTTTTTTTGGTGGATATATCAGTATGCCACATACCACAGGCCTGTCGGACAATGCAGAATCTTTAAAAAACTGCTCCACTTGTGCACGCTCTGCAGCTACAAAGTAAAAATTCATGAAAAATGTAAAACTATATCAAGTGAACTTGCAAAATATAATTCTAGTAGATTATAGACATCAAACACCACAAGGCAAAAACGACAGGGTTTCATGCAGACCTACTACCTCTTATGATTTCTTAATGTTTAACATTTAGTTGTTGATAGGTGACAACTTACAGGCTCAGATCAATTTAAAACTCTTCCTGACTATACCACAAAGTGCTTGCTTTAAACACATGAAGTAAAAAAGGTTTCAAAGGTGAACTATATTACATGTATAGATGGATCTGCAAATTGTAGATGTTATATAGGCCTGTCTCTATCATGGGCACTCTTTTATCCCTCTTTCCTCACTCTTCCCAAACTCTCAACATATTCTCACATACCTTTCTTTTTTAACTGCTCTCCAGCTTTACTTAATACATGTACAGTGGAGTCCTGATTTATCAAAGCCTTGATTTTTCGAATCTCCTTACAACTCAATCAAAAGTCATTTCCCTCGCCTCACACATATTTTACCCTGAATTTCTTGAACTACAAGATAGACTTTGCAGACCAATTTTCCTTTCTTTGAAGGTTCAAAAACTTGGGATTCCACTGTACCCACAAACAGTAGTACAACAGGTAAAAAGTCACAACATACTATTAGCATTAAAATTGTACAACTCACAGGTTATAATACGTCCATCAAGCATCCAAACCAAAGGAAGGCTATTGATAACATGCATTCTATCTGAAACAACCAAAAACATAGATAGGTAAGTCTGTCTGTGGATATTGGTCAAAATCTATCATAAAGGGAAAAGATGACCCTTCAACTTTCTTAAACAAGTTCTGTAAGAGTCTCCTTTACCAGTAGTGTAGTGTTTAATTGCCAATTACCAAGCAAACCCACCTTCCAAAAACCTGTGTTTTCCCAAATTGTATTACTCTTTACAACTTACATATATAATTATTTCATAAGATGTAGGTGGCTGAGAAATCGAGGTAGCCAGTTTCTTAGCCGGCGACTGGCACTTAATGAGAACCCTGGCAACCAACAATTTCCCATTACTGCGCCTTTCAATAACATGCGGACTCTAATATTCAAAGCTTAACCCACAAATGTGTTTTGCGACCGTCAATCAAATGTTTGGCGGCTCCTCCTAGCTTTCAACTTCTACCAAGCACTGTTTTTAATTGTCTGAACTGTATTCAATGATTTGATTACCATGCACTCCAGATGCAGTAGTCAGAAGCAGGGAGGAGCCGCCGAACATTTGATTGACAGTAGCAAAAAATGCATTTGTTATTTGTTGAAAGGCGCAGTAAGTAAGTACATGTAGTTCTTGTATGCAACCACACAACATGGTTTTAAACTTTTCTCACCCTGCAGCACAATGTATCAATAGCAAACCCTCATAAAAAAAAAAATTAGCATCTCCTGCAAACATAAGTTCAACTCTAGTGACTCAGATCTGGTTTTTCCTACTAGTCTCCTTGGTAAGAGAATTCCACCCTTAAATCATTATAATCGAACACTCACAATAAGCATCCATCTCAAGCTTGTGGTTGCCATGGAGACAGAGGTCCAGGACGTGGACATGTCTTATCTTTTGTAACTCATTCCAATCAAGATCATTGTTGGCAAGAATCAGTGTTCCAAATGCCGCAACTGAAATCAAACCTTCCAAGCTTCTTACCTTTAGGGACAAAAATAGTTGAAAACAGCATGGTACAGATTGGGATTGAAGACAAGTATATTGCTCATAAAAAATGAGAGTGAGTAATCTACTTGAGAGGGTGATAAAACATTCAATCTATTAGTACTGATAAATAAATCTACTAACATTCTATCACAACTGCCATCCTCTAATTGGTTACGCTATTCATTATCCATTCTGTTATAGAATGAGTAGTGAGTAGCCTAGCATTATACCGTTTTATACGATTGTTAACAAACTGGCAGCTGATGCTTTGTCTTTTTCAAAGTGACTGTGAAGAAGATTTAGATAAAGTTTTGAATGACTAGTAGATTTATATGAAAACAAGTGATTATTCACTCTTGATTTCTATGCATGCTAGTCAACTGCAGCAGCACCTTCATCAACTATCAAGCGATAGCAATCTCCATTTTGTTTTGCAGATAATTTACCAATAGAAGATGAGTGTCTAAAATAAGGGATAGACACACAAAAAAAAGAAATTATACAAAGTTTTATCAAAAAATTAATTCTCATCGCTTACACATCAACACATCACACCACTCCCCCTTACCAATAGTGAATACTCCAACACAATTTTACTGCACCCCCCCCCCCCTGCTCCCTACCCACCCTTGCCATTTATGAAAACTGCGATTTATAACAAGAAAATAAACTGGAAAAAGTATTTTTGCTTTCCTGACGTGTGCATACTTTATACTAAGCGCATATTGGCGAGATGAATTTTCGCCGTCTTGGCTAAATTAAATTTACAGACGACCACAAACAAGTACAACATCAACTTTGTACGCTCGAGTTAGCAAAGACAATTGTTTTCAATTAGTTCGAGCCAAGGTATGAAGATCATTACAATGTGGTCATTATCTTTCTTGAAGAACCGGTTACCACCAACAAAACACAAAAGTCAATATACTCCCGCTCATGAATAAAGATTGTTAACGCGAAACCACGACCACGTCAAAATTATTTTGTAGTTAGCGAACACGGAATTTTCAATAAACAAGTTAAAAATAGCTTAACTAAAGGTTAACAGAAGGAACCAAAGATGTTTCTGCTTTTGAAAAACTCTCAATGTGCTGAAGTTATAGCAACTGACGTAGTCTGTTGGTCTTTGACCGCGATCGAGCTTTTTACAAATTTCGATCGCGTTGAGTTGAAGTGGTTCCGCTAATAAGTTAGCTTGAAGCTCAGATAAGCTGCATTATCCAGCTCTGAACGATAGCGTTGACCAAACAGAGATTTTTTCCCCGTAGGTAATGGGTAAATGACCATTTAGACTAATTTTAAAAGACCCTGAGGGCAACAAACTAATGAAATTTACCACGTTGTTAGCGAGGTCAATTTTCCACAGCTGCGGACAACATCGCAAATCGGGCACAGATTCAATCTTATTTCCACGAACAATCGCCGTCTGCAACTTTGGGCATAATTCCAGTCTTTCCAGAGACACTATAAAATAGAAAAGAAACCAACACCATTCATAGATGAAGAGAAATTAGAAGAGAATAATTTCTTTGAGCGTACCTAACCCAAGGTTTGAGAGGTCCAGATATTCAACTGAATGCAATGGTTGCGACGTCCGAGACCTAAGCAGCTAGAGTAAAAAGAAAAGAACGAAAACTACATAAATTACAATCGCTACTAGGGGAAATATTACTTCAAGTACTTCTCACCTGGCTAGTGATCCTCATCATATCCTACATGACGGCTTAAGTTGTATAACTTACAGTAATCGCACTACAATACAACTGAATACAGAAAACTTTACTTTGTTTGTACTGTGGCGCGCAAACAGTGCACCTTTGTACGCAGTAGGGGTATGGTTGGGATCCAATCGTCTTCTGTGGCGGGAAAGGAAAGGTAAATCTGTTCATTACCAAGAGGAAAAAAAACTTTTCAGCTCTTTTTTATTTTCTTTTTTCTTTCGATTTCCCT